>NC_141002.1:55647634-55758171 GCF_052327205.1 Somniosus microcephalus
GGGGTGGGTGAGGGGGGCGGGGTGGGTGAGAGGGGGCGGGTGGGAGAGGGGGGAGGGGTGGGAGAGGAGTGGGGGAGGGTGGGAGAGGAGTGGGGGAGGGGGGGAGAGGAGTGGGGGAGGGGGGGAGAGGAGTGGGGAGGGGGGGAGGGGTGGGAGGGGGAGAGAGGAGGGTGGAGGGGGAGAGAGGAGGGAGGAGGGGGGGAAGAGGAGGGGGGAAGAGGAGGGGGGGAGGGGAGGGGGGAAGAGGAGGGGGGGAGAAGAGGAGGGGGGAAGAGGAGGGGGAAGAGGAGGGGGGAAGAGGAGGGGGGAAGAGGGGGAGGAGGAGGAGGGGGGAAGAGGGGGGAGGAGGAGGAGGGGGGAAGAGGGGGAGAAGAGGAGGGGGGGAAGAGGGGGGAGGAGGAGGAGGAGGGGGAAGAGGGGGGAGGAGGGGGGAAGAGGGGGGAGGAGGAGGAGGGGGGAAGAGGGGAGGAGGAGGAGGGGGGAAGAGGGGGGAGGAGGAGGAGGGGGGAAGAGGGGGAGGAGGAGGAAGGGGGAAGAGGGGGGAGGAGGAGGAGGGGGGGAAGAGGGGGGAGGAGGAGGAGGGTGGGAAGAGGGGGGAGGAGGAGGAGGGGGGAGGAGGAGGAGGGGGTGAAGAGGGGGGAGGAGGAGGAGGGGGGGAAGAGGGGGGAGGAGGAGGAGGGGGGGAAGAGGGGGGAGGAGGGGGAAGAGGGGGGAGGAGGGGGGAAGAGGGGGAGGTGGAGGGGGGAGGAGGAGGGGGGAGGAGGGGGGGGAAGAGGGGGGAGGAGGGGGGGAAGAGGGGGGAAGAGGAGGGGGGAAGAGGGGGGAAGAGGGGGGGAAGGGGGGGGGGAGAGGGGGGAGGAGGAGGGGGAGGAGGAGGGGGAAGAGGAGGGGGGAAGGAGGGGGGAGGAGGAGGGGGGAAGGAGGGGGGAGGAGGAGGGGGGAAGGAGGGGGAGGAGGAGGGGGGAGGAGGGAGGGGGAGGAGGAGGGGGGAAGAGGGGGGAGGAGGAGGGGGGAAGAGGGGGGAGGAGGAGGGGGGAAGAGGGGGGAGGAGGAGAGGGGAAGAGGGGGAGGAGGAGGGGGGAAGAGGGGGGAGGAGGAGGGGGGAAGGAGGCAGGGGGGAAGAGGGGGGAGGAGTTGGCGGGGAGGAGGCGGGTGGAGGAGGAGGAGGGGGAGGAGGGAGGAGGAGGGGAGGGGGAGGAGGAGGAGGGGAGGGAGGAGGAGGGGGAGGGAGGGAGGGGGGAGAGGAGGAGGGGAGGAGGAGGGGGAGGGAGGGAGGGGGGAGAGGAGGAGGGGAGGGAGGGGGAGGGAGGAGGGGGAGGAGGAGAGGGGGAGGGGGAGGGAGGGGGAGAGGAGGGGGAGGAGGAGAGGAGGGGGAGGAGGAGAGGAGGGGGAGGAGGAGGAGGGAGGGAGGGGGGAAGAGGAGGGAGGGAGGGGGGAAGTGGAGGGAGGGAGGGGGGAGGAGGAGGGGAGGGGAAGGAGGGGGGGAGGGGAAGGAGGGGGGGAGGGAGGGGGGGGAGGAGGAGGGGGGAGAAGGAGGGGAGGGAGGGGGGAGGAGGAGGGGAGGGAGGGGGGAGGAGGGGAGGGAGGGGGGGAGGAGGAGGGGGAGGGGGAGGAGGAGGAAGGAGGAGGGAGGAGGAGGAGGGAGGAGGAGGAGGAGGGAGGGGGAGGAGAGAGGGGGGAGGAGGGAGGGGGAGGAGAGAGGGGGAGGAGGGGGGAGGGGAGGAGGGGGGAGGAGGGGGGAGGAGGAGGGGAGAGGGAGGGGGAGGAGGGGGGGAAGAGAGGGGGAGGGGGGAGGAGGGGGGGAAGAGAGGGGAAAGAGGCGGGAGGAGGGGGGGAAGAGAGGGGGAGGAGGGGGGAAGGGAGGGGGGAAGAGAGGGGAGAAGAGAGGGGAGAAGAGAGGGGGGAGGAGGGGGGAAGAGAGGGGGGAAGAGAGGGGGGAGATGGGGGGGAAGAGAGGGGGGAGATGGGGGGGAGATGGGGGGGAAGAGAGGGGGAGGCGGGGGGCAAGAGAGGGGGGAGGAGGGGGGGAAGAGACGGGGGAGATGGGGGGGAAGACCAAGAGAGGACAGGATATGCTCTCACTGCAGTCAGGGAGTGGTGGAGACAGAGATGCACTTCTTCACAGCTTGTAGAAATATCAGGGCATAAGGGAGAATTTCTACCCAAAATTCACAAAAATATGCCCGGAATTCAGAAATTTGAATGACGACCAAAAACTCCCATCCCTACTAGGGGAAGAGAGAAATTGTGTAACCTTTGCAGCACACTATGTTACAGCTTGCCATAAACAGAGGGACGACCACTAAATATAAGAAAAGAGTATATACAAATTATATGAATGTATATTTATACACTCAGGGATATATCTGTTTATACACTGTATGGATAGATCTGTATTTATGTGTTCAACCATGAATGTTTTTCGATGCTTTGGCAACATAAGATGTACCTTGTCATGCCAATAAAGCGATTTGAATTGAATTGAATTGAATGGGAAGGGGGGTGGGGGAAGAGGGGGGGGGGAGGGGGGGGGAAAGCGGGGGGGGAGGGGGGGGAAAGCGGGGGGGGAGGGGGGGAAAGGGGGGGGTGAAAGGTGGGGGGGAAGAGGGGGGGAAAGGGGGGTGGGGAAAGGGGGGGGAAGAGGGGGGGAAAGGGGGGGGAAGAGGGGGGGGAAAGGTGGGGGGAAGAGGGGGGAGGAAGAGAGGAGGGGGGGAGAAGAGGGGGGAAAAGGGAGGAGGGGGGGAAAAGGGAGGAGGGAGGGGGGAAGAGGGGGGAGGAGTGAGGGGGGAGGAGGAGAGGGGGAGGAGGGGGGGAGGAGTGAGGGGGGAGGAGGGAGGGGGGAGAGAGGGGAGGAGGGAGGGGGGAGGAGAGGGGGAGGGGGGAGAGGGAAGAGGGGGAAGAGGGACGAGGGGGAGGAGGGGGGGAGAGGGAAGAGGGGGGAGGAGGGGGGGAGAGGGAAGAGGGGGGAAGAGGGGGGAGGAGGGGGGGAAGAGGGGGGAGGAGGGGGGGAAGAGGGGGGAGGAGAGGGGGAGGAGGGGGGGAGGAGGGGGGAGAGGGAAGAGGGGGAGTAGGGGGGAGAGGGAAGAGGGGGGAAGAGGGGGAGGAGGGGGGAGAGGGAAGAGGGGGGAGGAGGGGGAGAGGGAAGAGGGGGGAAGGGGGAGGAGGGGGGAGAGGGAAGAGGGGGGAAGGGGGGAGGAGGGGGGGAGAGGGAGGAGGGGGGGAGAGGGAAGAGGGGGGAAGGGGGGAGGAGCGGGGAGAGGGAAGAGGGGGGAAGGGGGGAGGAGGGGGGAGAGGGAAGAGGGGGGGAAGGGGGGAGGAGGGGGGAGAGGGAAGAGGGGGGGAAGGGGGGAGGAGGAGGGAAGAGGGGGGAGGAGGGGGGAGAGGGAAGAGGGGGGAGGAGGGGGGAGGAGGAGTGGGGAGAGGGAAGATGGGGAAGAGGGGGGGAAGAGGGGGGAGGGGGGGAAGAGGGGGGAGAAGAGGGGGAAGAGGGGGGAGGTAGGATGAGCGGAGAAGAGTGGGGAAGAAGGAGGAGGGAGGAGGGAGGGAGGAGGGAGGGAGGAGGAGGGTGGAGGGAGGGGGGAGGAGGAGGGTGGAGGGAGGGGGAGGAAGGAGGGGGGAGGGAGAGAGGGGGGAGGGGAGGGAGAGAGGGGGGGAGGGGGAGAAAGGAGGGGGGAGGGGGGAGGAAGGGGGAAGAGGGGGGAAGAGGGAGAGGGGAGGGGGAAGAGGGAGAGGGGAGGGGGAAGGAGGAGGGGGAAGGAGGGGGAGGAGGGAGGGGGAAGAGAGGGAGGGGGGAAGAGGGGGAGGGGAAGAGGGGGGGAAGAGAGGGGGGAAGAGGGGGGAAGAGGGGGGAAAGAGGAGGAGGGGGGCAAGAGAGGGAGGAGGGGGGAAAGAGGGGGAGGAGGGGGGGAGAGGGGGGAGGAGGGGGGGGAGAGAGATGGGGAGGGAGGGAGAGAGGGAGGAGGGAGGGGGAGGAGGGAGGGGGGAGGAAGGAGGGGGGAGGAAGGAGGAGGGGGGAGGAGGGAAGGGGAGAGAGGGGTGAGTGAGAGATGGGGGAGGGAGAGAGGGAGGGAGGAGGGAGGGGGGGAAGGAGGGGGGAGGGAGAGATGGGGAGGGAGAGAGGGAGGGAGGAGGGAGGGGGAGGAAGGAGGGGGGAGAGAGGGGGGAGGGAGAGAGGGGGGAGAGGGAGGGAGGAGGAGGGGTGAGAGAGGGGGGGAGAGGGAGAGGGGGGGAAGAGAGGGGGGGAGGAGGGGGGGAAGAGAGGGGGGATGAGGGAGGGAGGAGCGGAGGGGGGGGAGGAGAGGGGGGAGGAGAGGGGGGAGGAGGAGGTGGGAGAGCTGGGAGGAGGGGGGGAGTAGCGGAGGGGGGGAGGAGGGGGGAGGAGGAGGGGGGCGAGAAGGGGAGGGGGGAGGAGGGGGGAGAGGGGGGAGGAGGAGGGGGGGGAGTAGCGGAGGGGGGAGGAGGGCGGAGGAGGAGGGGGGCGAGAAGGGGAGGGGGGGAGGAGGGGGGAGAGGGGGGAGGAGGAGGGGGGCGAGAAGGGGAGGGGAGGAGGAGGGAGAGAGGGAGGAGGAGGGGAGAGAGGGAGGAGGAGGGGGGAGAGGAGGAGGGGGGAGGAGGGGAGAGAGGGAGGAGGAGGGGGGAGGAGGGGGAGAGGGGGGAGGAGGAGGGGGGCGAGAAGGGGAGGGGAGGAGGAGGGGGGAGAGGGGGGAGGAGGAGGGGGGCGAGAAGGGGAGGGGAGGAGGAGGGGAGAGAGGGAGGAGGAGGGGGGAGGAGGGGGGGAGGAGGAGGGGGGGAGGAGGAGGGGGGAGGAGGAGGGGGGAGGAGGGGGGGAGGAGGAGGGGGGGAGGAGGAGGGGGGAGGAGGGGGGAGGGAGAGGAGGGGGAGAGGGGGGAGGAGGAGGGGGGAGAGGAGGGGGCGAGAAGGGGAGGGGAGGAGGAGGAGGGGGGCGAGAAGGGGAGGGGAGGAGGAGGGAGAGAGGGAGGAGGAGGGGGGGAGGAGGAGGGGGGAGGAGGGGGGGAGGGAGAGGAGGGAGAGAGGGAGGAGGAGGGGGGGAGGAGGGGGGGAGGAGGAGGGGGGAGGAGGGGGGGAGGGAGAGGAGGGGGGGAGGAGGAGGAGGGGAGAGAGGGAGGAGGAGGAGGGGGGGAGGAGGGGGGAGGGAGGAGGAGGGGGGGAGGAGGAGGGGGGGAGGAGGAGGGGGGAGGGAGAGGAGGGGAGGGGGAGGATCTGAAGGAACAGTCTGTGCTAGGGTAGGAGGTAGGAGAGATAAAATGTTGCAAATGGGGATTGCAGAATCATACAGCCTGAAAAATGGGGGCAGGGGTTATAGTCTGAAATCGTTGAACTCAATGTTGAGTCCAGAAGGCTGTAAAGTGCCTAATCGAAAGATGAGGAGCTGTTCCTCGAGCTTATACTGAGCTTCCGTGGAACAGTGTAAGAGGCTGAGGACGGAGAGGTTCGGGGTCACCCTTACGGACTGATCGGAGGTGTTCTGCAAAGCAGTCGCCCAATCTGCGTTTGGTCTCCCCAATGTAGAGGAGACCGCATCGTGAGCAGCGAATACAGTATACTAAATTGCAAGAAGTACAAGTAAATTACTGTTTCACCTGGAAGGGGTGTTTGGGGCCCTGGACAGTGGGAAGGGAGGAGGTAAAAGGGCAGGTGTTGCATTTCCTACGCTTGCATGGGAAGGTGCCAGGTGAAGGGGAAGGGGTGTTGGGGGTGATAAAGGAGTGGACCAGGGAGGGAGCGGTCCCTTCGAAATGCTGAAAGGGGAGGTGAGGGGAAGATGCGTTTGGTGGTGGGATCACGTTGGAGGTGGCGGAAATGGCGGAGGATGATCCGTTGAATGTGGAGGCTGGTGGGGTGAAAGGTGAGGACAAGGGGAACCCGATCATGGTTCTGGGAGGGAGGGGAAGGGGTGAGAGCAGAAGTGCGGGAAATGGAACGGACAAGGTCAAGAGCTGTGTCAACCACAGTAGAGGGAAATCCTCGGTTGTGGAAAAAGGAAGACATATTGTAAGCACTGGTATGGAAGGTGGCATCGTCAGAACAGATGCGGCGGAAACGGAGAAAATGGGAGAATGGAACAGAGTCCTTACAGGAAGCGGGGTGGGAGGATGTGTAGTCCAGGTAGCTGTGAGAGTCAGTGGGCTTGTAGTGGATGTTTGTTAATAGCCTATCGCCAGAAATGGAGACAGAGAAGTCAAGGAAGGGTAGAGAAGAGTCGGAGATGGGCCATGTGAAGTGAGGGAAGGGTGGAAATTGAAAGTAAAGTGAATGAACTTTTCTAGTTCAGGGCAAGAGCAGGAAACTGCACCGATACAGTCATCAATCGGAAAAAGAGGTGAGGGAGGGGACCTGAGTAGGACTGGAACAAAGAATGTTCCACATATCCCATGAAAGGCAGGCATAGCTAGGCTCATGCGGGTTCCCATAGCAACACCTTTAATTTGGAGGAAGTGAGTGGAGTCAAAGGAGAAGTTGTTCAATGTGAGAACAAGTTCAGCCAGGCGGAGGAGGGTGGTGGTGGATTGAGACTGGTTGGGCCTCTGTTCAAGGAAGAGGTGGAGAGCCCTCAGGCCATCCTGGTGGGGGATGGAGGTGTAGAGAGATTGGACGTCTATAGTGAAAAGGAGACGGTTGGGGCCAGGAAACTGTTAAAGTGGCGGAGGGCATCGGAAGAGTCGCAAATGTAGGTGGGAAGAGTCTGGACAAGGGGATATGCACTTGAAGTGCTGTAACCTACAAGGCTACGGACCAAGAGGTGGAAAGTGAGATTAGGCTGGATAGATCCTGTGGCTGGCACAGACACGATGGGCTGAATGGCCTCCTTCTGTGCTGTAAATTTCTATGATTCAGTGATGTTAAGGGTTTCCTATGAAGTTAGATTCAGTTTACAAAGGATTCATTCCTACAGTTCCAGCATACTCTTCTGACTTGACATTAAAAAGTTTGTAGACACTAAACAATGGGTAGTTGGGAATGTTAACAGGTTATCCCACGGGGAAATAAGATAGCCATTAAAATTGTATACTTTTGCATAACACATTAGTTTTGACACAATGGGAAGTCATTGGGCAGCACGGTGGCATAGAGGTTAGCACTGTTGCCTCACAGCGCCAGGGACCCGGGTTCAAATCCGGCCTCGGGTGACTGTCTGTGTGGAGTTTGCACATTCTCCCCGTGTTTGCGTGGGTTTCCTCCGGGTGCTCCGGTTTCCTCCCACAGTCCAAAGATGTGCGGGTTAGGTTGATTGGCCATGATAAAAAAAAATTGGCCCTTAGTGTTAGGGGGGATTAAATACGTGGGTTACGGGGTTACAGGGATAGGGCTTGGGTGGGATGGCTGTCGGTGTAGGGACTGGGTGCTAGGGTTTGGATGATCAGCCATGATCTCGTTGAATGGCGGAGCAGGCTCGACGAGCTGAATGGCCTACTCCTGCTCCTATCTTCTATGTTTCCTATGAACACATTCCAGAGCAGCCTGGTGTTGGAATGGATTTTTATTCAATACATTCAGCAAGTGGGGAGGGGGAACCTTAGCTAAACAGACAATATAATTGAAGTGAGCTTCCACACCAAGAGAGGGAGGGGTTCTCACTCAAGGTGGTAACATTGATTAGCAGCTCAGCATACTAATCTTCATCATACAGAGTTGAGGGAAAAATCAGAGGTTTGTCTCTCTCTCTGGAGATGCCAATCTGGAACAGGGAGGGGGACAGACAGAGAGCGACTGAGACTTCAGGCTGAGATATGAATAAATATGATCGATGGGAGAATAGATTAACTCCATTTGTTAAGAAACTGCTAACCTGTAAAGAGAATTTAGCCCATTAACAAAGGTAGAATGACGTATTTTGGTATTTTACACAGTACAAGGAACGATAAATAGATATTTTATTAGCAGACTGTGTTTTGTTCATTCATATATTTCATGTAAAATAAATCCATTTTTTGGTGTACGGATGTTCTTGTTTGCTAGAGTGCTCATCAGTCTGCTTTCCAAAAAGACAGGAGAATGCAAGTGATGATACATGTGAGATCAAAGTATCCAATACAGGCAACAAAAGATTTTACTGTTACAATCACTGGGCTACATCATTGTTTAACTAGATATTGGGCGGCAGAGGTGCTCTCCAGGTAGTAGGGGACGTGAAGACCAGTTGAACCCAAGAGAATATCTATTGTAAACCCATAAATTTGTAACAGGTGTTACTGTAAATCAAAAGTGAGACTTGGAGGTCAGCTAATTTTCTGAATGCTGATCTTCTGCTGCTCCAGTTTTCTTTTACAAGAGTCAGGATCACCATTCAATAAATCAGTTGCTGTTCCAGCCCAACACTGAATGAGCCTGTATGTCCGTTAAAACTGACACTCTTGTTAGATGATGAATTTAAGTTATCTTTAGTGACCAAAAGAAAATAATTAGAAGTATGAAAATGTTATTTGGAGATTGTGTCAAATTTCACATAAAGATAATCTTCTGTCTCCCTAATACTCAAAAAGCCAAGCATCAAAACAGCTCCCACCACAATCTCGCTTGCTTTTTGACTTGGGCCTGCTGCCGTCACTCCTGCTCCAGCTTCACATCTCTCTCTGCTCAAGCCCTGTTCCTCTGCAGCCTTGAGCCACACTCCCTCCCAACCAAGCCCCCTCATTCCCACACCTGCAATTCTCTCTCATCCATGTCACTCCCAGGGAATCCTCCCTAGAGAACAGCATTGCAGCATGCCTGGAAGGAAGCAGAAAACCTGGGGGTACAGCTGACCATTACAGCCACGGTTCCTCGATGCATTGGTACTGCTCAAGGCTGAAGCTTCAAATCCACTGCAACATTAACAAATATGTCATCTTCCCCTGCCCCCCCTTGGCACCTTTCCAGGCCGGTCCCTAGCACCTCCCCATTGGTTCCTGGCCTGAGTCTCCTGCTCCTTCCCAGCCCAGCACCCTTAGACATGCATGTCACAGGAATGCCTGAACTGTTTATGTTGTAGGAATCAATGGATTCCTATCTAAATCACTGAGGTCGAGGCAGTTCAGTAAATTAACCGAATTTAATTAAACTGGTGAACAAAACAAAAACATGCAGGAGCAACAGCAAACAGGTCTACACAGTAACTAGTTCCACGAGGTCTGAACTTAGAACCTCCCACCTCTGACGTCATGACGTCATCACGTTTCCCACCACTCGGGGCACCACGTGACCAACGTGATGACCTCATCGCGTTGTTTCAGGGTTTTTACAGAAAGCTTGTTTACACTCAGCAAACGGACATAGGTGCTGTAACATTGCTTTAAAGACAGTTATTCATTTGTACAGGAGTTCATTGGTGGTTTTACCACATGCGCCCCCCCAGAAGTGTCTTTAATCATCAAAGTCAATCGCCGAGGAGGTCGGACAATCCTGTCGGAGCGACTCCGATATTCCCGGAGAGGAATGGATGGTGCAGGAGAGGAGCTGGGCCGCGGGGCCGATGGGCCAGGCGTAGCGGCCGCGGGCAGTCGTCCATGACGCGGCGGTTGCGCTGTTTTGACTGGCTGGCCGAGGTCCAGGTGTGCAGCCTTGAGGCGGTCCATGGAAATGTAGTCGGGCGTCCCGCCGACGTCTACCAGAAAACTCTTGGCGCCCGCCTTCAGTACCCGGAAGGGGCCCGTGTATGGAGGCATGAGGGGACTACGGTGGGCATCATGCCGTACAAAAACGAATTTAGCCCTCATGAGCGTTGGCGGAACATGTGACGCAGGCAGTCCATGCTGTGAAGTCGGAATGGGCTGGAAAGCGTGCGCCGCGGCTCGGTGAGCCTTCAGCTGTTCAGTGGCGGACCACGGACGCGTCGGCGATGGGAGAAACTCGCCGGGGACCCTGAGCGGCTAGCCGTAGACCAATTCAGCGGCCGACGCCTGCAGGTTCTCTTTAGGCGCCGTGCGCAACCCGAGCATTACCCATGGCAACTTATCCATCCACGCGGTCCCTTGGAGGGTGGCCCGCAGCGATGCCTTCAGAGAACGATGGAAGCGTTCGCATAACCCATTGGCCTGCGGGTGGTAAGCCGTGGTGCGATGGAGCTTGGCGCCCAATTCTGAAGCCACGGCGTTCCACAGAGCAGAGGAGAACTGCGGCCCGTGGTCTGATGAAATGTCCGACGGCACGCCGAAACGGGCAACCCAGGACGAAAGAAAAGCCCGGGCGACGTCCGCGGAGGTGGTGGACATCAATGGAATGGCCTCCGGCCATCTGGTGGTACGGTTGACGATTGTCAGCAGATGCGTGAACCCTTGTGACGGTGGTAGTGGGCCCACGAGGTTGATATGAACAAGATCGAATCGCCGCTCCGGTACCTCGAAAATGGCGACAGGAGCTTTAACGTGGCGTTGCACCTTCACTCTCTGGCACACGACACAGGTGTTGGCCCAGTCACGCACATCTTTTCGCATTCCCCTCCAGACAAACTTGGATGCTAACAACTTCTGTGACGCCCGCACACCCGGGTGGGCGAGGTTGTGCATGATATCGAAGACTTTCCTGCGCCAGGATGACGGAACGATCGGGCGTGGGTCTCCCAGGGAGACATCGCAGAGCAAGGATGTGCCGTCTGAGTGGAAAAGTACGTCCACTGGCCGCAGGCCGGACGAATCGGAACGGAAAGCGTGCGTCTCCGGGTCAGCCGCTTGGTCGACCGCCATTAGTGAATAGTCGAGACCCAGTTGGACGGCCTGGACGGCCGCACGCGAAAGGCAGTCGGCAACCACGTTGTCCTTGCCGGCCACATGACGGATGTCGGTGGTAAACTCGGAGATGAACGTGAGTTGCCGTTGCTGTCGGGCCGACCACGGCTCAGTTGTCTTGGCCATGGCAAATGTCAGGGGCTTGTGATCCACGAAAGCGATGAATTGGCGTCCTTCTAATAAAAAACGAAAGTGGCGGATGGCCAGGAACAACGCCAACAGCTCTCAGTCAAATGTGCTATAGCTACGTTCATTACTACGTAACTGGCGGCTAAAAAACGCCAGCGGTTGCCATGCCCCGTCGACCCATTGCTCTTGCACGGCGCCAACGGCGTAGTCCGACGCATCTGTCGTGAGCACGATGGTGGCGCCGGGCAGCGGGTGCGCTAACATCGTCGCATTGGCGAGGGCCTCCTTTGTGTCTCCAAATGCGCGGTCCATGACCGACGACCAGATCACCGGTTCTTTCCCCGGTTTCCCTCGGAGTGCCTCGTAGAGCGGCCGCATGAGCTGGGCGGCCCGGGGGACAAAGCGATGGTAAAAGCTTACCATGCCGAGGAATTCTTGGAGCTCCTTGACGGATTGTGGCCGTGGGAACGCCGCGACAGCTGCCACTTTCGCCCTGAGTGGCAGTGCCCCTTCCGCAGTGATGCGGTGGCCCAGAAAATCGATCTGCCTCAGACCAAATTGGCACTTGTTTGGGTTAACTATAAGGCCGTGCTCCTGGAGACGACGGAAAAGGACACGCAGGTGACGTAGGTGTTCTTCCTTTGACGCGCTGGCGATGAGGATGTTATCGAGGTATACGAAAAGGAATTTGAGGTCCCGGAGCACCGAATCCATGAGGTGTTGGAACGCCTGCGCCGCGTTTTTAAGCCCGAAAGGCATCCGTAAAAATTCAAAGAGGCCAAATGGGGTAATGACCGCCGTTTTCTGGACGTCCTGAGGGTGGACGGGCACTTGGTGGTATCCGCGGACGAGGTCGATCTTGGAGAACCACGACGTGCTGGCCAAATGGGCGGAAAAATCTTGAATATACGGTATCGGGTACCGGTCTGGAGTTGTGACCTCGTTGAGGCGCCGATAATCACCACAGGGCTGCCACCCGCCGCCGGGCTTTGGCACGATGTGTAGCGGGGACGACCAGGGACTGTCAGATCGGCGAACGATGCCCAACCGCTCCATAGTGGCGAATTCCGCTTTCGCGGCCTCGAGTTTACTGGCCTCTAATCGCCGAGCCCGGGCGTAAACCAGGGGGCCGGTTGTCGCGTTGTGGTGTTCAACACCGTGTTTGGCGGTCGTTGCAGAGAAAGTGGGTCGAGCGAGCTCCAGAAATTCCCTGAGCAGGCGGGCGAACTCGTTGGGCGGCGACTCGGTGCGGACAACCGCGTGGGTCGCGCCGAGGCCCCAAAAACCAGGGATGGGGGCTCGTGAGGCAGCATGGATCAGGCGGCGATTATGTACGTCGACCAGTAGGTCATGCGTGCAAAAAAAATCGGCACCAAGGATTGCCAGTGATATCGTGGCGGTGATAAACTCCCAGTGGAAGAGTTGGCCGCCGAGACACAATCGGATACGCCGCTTCCCGTACGTACGGGTGGCGCTGCCATTGGCGGCCTGTAATGGAGGACCGTGCCGCCCAGATCGGACGTCGAGAACCGAAGCGGGGAGGATGCTGCACTGAGCGCCCGTGTCGCATAAGAAACGCCGGCCCGAAATGGAGTCAGTGATGTACAACAATTTCCCGGAATCACCAACTGTCATTGTGGAGGCGAAACCGACCTCGGGGCTTCCCTTCCGGTCGCGCAATCGGTGTTGCTGCTTTCTCGGTACCGGTGGCACGAATTTACACGGGGGTTGGCAGCATCTGGCTTTCTGACCGAAACGGGCGTGGTAGTAGCAAAAGCCGGTCTGTGGAGGTGCCGAGGCGGGGTTCTTGGAGGCGGGGCGCATCGAGGTGGTGCAATACTGTTGCATCACCGCATAAATGGTGTCGGCTTCGGCCGCGAGCGCCACACCGTCCGTAGCCGTCGACCTGGCCAGGGCTGCTTGTACCTGCTCAGGGAGCTGGCTGAGGAACAGTTCACAAAATATAAAACACTGCGGCTCAGACCCGAGGAGGGTGAGCATGTGGCTCATCAACTCGGAAGGCTTAGCATCGCCTAACCCGGGGAGTGTGAGCAAGCGTCGTGCGCGCTCCGCCTTTGTGAGACCGAATACCTACAGGAGGCGCACCTTGAGCGTTTCGTACTTGTTCTCCGCGGGCGGGGTCTCCAGCAGGCTGATAATGTGGGAAGCTGTCGAGCTGTCCAGTGCGGAGACCACATACAGGTAACGGGTCTGATCCAGCACTATGTTTCGCAGTTGGAACTGAGCCGCCGCTTGAACGAACCAGGAGGCTGCCTGTTGTTCCCAAAATTGAGGGAGCTTCAAACTCGCTGGCAGCGAGTCGCTGCATTAACATCCATCTTGTTCTCGAGCTTGTCTCCGCGAAAATCGTCCGCGAAGCTCCAGGTCACCAATGTAGGAATCAACGGATTCCTATCTAAATCACTGAGGTCGAGGCAGTTCAGTAAATTAACCGAATTTAATTAAACTGGTGAACAAAACAAAAACATGCAGGAGCAACAGCAAACAGGTCTACACAGTAACTAGTTCCACGAGGTCTGAACTCAGAACCTCCCACCTCTGACGTCATGATGTCATCACGTTTCCCGCCACTCGGGGCACCACGTGACCAACGTGATGACGTCATCGCGTTGTTTCAGGGTTTTTACAGAAAGCTTGTTTACACTCCGCAAACGGACATAGGTGCTGTAACATTGCTTTAAAGACAGTTAATCATTTGTACAGGAGTTCATTGGTGGTTTTACCACAATGTAAAAGATAAAAATTCAGTAAATCAATAAAGGAGCAGATGCTAAAATGGACCTAGGGCTGGCACTACCAGTGGCTGTAATGGTCAGCTGTACCCCCAGGTTTTCTGCTTCCTTCCAGGGAGGATTCCCTGGGACTGACAAACATATCCGCCGCCCGCCCGCCCGCCCGCCCGCCCCCAATCACCTCATGTAGTATCACCTTCACCTTGTCAACCATCAAATGGGGGTGGGGTGGGGGTGACGGTTGAGTGTTGTGCCACTTGAGTGTTGTTTCTCTCCCTGCCTATTGGAAAATATTTTTCCCTACTCAGCAGCTCTTCCAACACACAAGCTAAGTTTGGGAATTTTCCACATGGGAAACTGTAATACTCATCCTCTTAATAAATGAGTATAAAATCCCAACAGTTCTTATTCTTTTCAGTGTAGGAATTTGAACATAACACCTCATTAGATTTTTATCTTCTGAATAAGTTCTCACCTCATTTGTATGTTTGTAACAAATGCATAATGTAAGATCATGTGACAGGGTATTATTAAAAAAGATACAATGTGTAATCAGCTTTTAAAGTATCCTGCATATAACACCAGATTTTACAGTCCAACATAATTAGGTCTTGCTTTAGGAATTGTATTACGTAACATTGTAGAAGCTGACATGTTCATTGCATTTGAAATATCTGCTGACAGCTGCTGCACCTGTAGTTGCCTGGTTAGGGGTCAATTTCTAGCTTCATGAATGGGCTGCATGTGGTTCTTGTTAAGACTCAACATTCCAAACAAGTCTCAGCAATGTAATGCTGTCCTGTGAAATTAAGCACAAGTCCTGAATCAGCCAAGCATGATATAATGTGGATGTAATATGGAAATCCTACTCATTTTATGTTATAAGTAGAGGACAGAGAGATGTTTAGAGCACTCATATTATTGCCTCATGTACTATATTCAATTCAATTCAATTCATCAGCTGTTGTCCCGAATCTCAGAGTTTCCAGACCAGCTGTATAACAGACATTAACCATTCAGCAAGGTGGAAAGGCCACCACACAGCAACCTGCATTGTGTCAGCAATCTTGAGGTTCTAGGCATCCAAGCCCAGTATACCAACTTGCTCATTATTCACTGCATAATCCAGTTGTTACGTAAGGCCCATTTGTACCTCAAAATTGCATTCGGGTTCTATGCAGGTCACAGGACCCCTATTTGCATATTACAAGTGGCCTCCTCTGACTGCCCATCTCAGGACCCCACTCGAGATGATGGCAGCTGGAGCACCAGTGAAATGGGGCAATAAGTGACCCAGTGCCAGTTTTAGGCCGCTACCGCCCCTTTTATGCCAAGCGAAGGCTGTTACAATCAGATGCAATTTAATATGCATAAGTGTGAAGTAATACATTTTGAGAGAAACACAAAGAATGGGAATATACACTTAATGGAAAGACACTGAAGAGATTGGATGAGCAGAAAAACCTAAGGGTGCAAATACATAATTACAGTACCTGAAGTGTGAGTGCAAGTAGATAAAGTTATAAGAAAAGACAATAGAAATTTTGGTTTTGTAAAAAGGGGCACAGAGTACAAGAGTAAAGTAGTAATGATGAATTTATACAAAACATTGATTAGGCCACAGATTACTGTGTGCAATTTTGGGTGCCCCAATATGGAAAGGACATTAAAGCCATAGAGAGTGTATAGTGTAGATTCACCAGGATGGTGCCAGGGATGAAAAACTATAGTCATGAGGAGAGACTTGAGCTACTGGGACTACTTATAGTGGAGCAGAAAAGGTTAAGAGATTTAATAAAAGTTTTTAAAATTCTGACCCCTCCACTGTCTCTAATTTGTCACACTGCTTGTTCAAAAGCCAGTACTGGATGAGCTGAGATTTCCTGCTAATAAATATTGTGAAGACCGAAGCCATTGTCTTCGGTCCCCCCACAAACTCTGTTCCCTAGCAACTGACTCCATCCCTCTCCCTGGCAACTGTCTGAAGCTGAATCAGACCATTCGCAACCTTGGTGTCGTATTCGACCCTGAGATGAGCTTCCGACCACATATCCACTCCATCACCAAGACCGCCTACTTCCACTGTCGTAACATCACCCGACTCTGCCCCTGCCTCAGCTCATCTGCTACGGAAACCCTCACCCATGCCTTTGTCACCTCTAGACTCGACTATTCCAACGCACTCCTGGCCAGCCTCCCACCTTGCACCCTCTATAAACTTGAACTCATCCAAACTCGGCTGCTCGTGTCCTAACTCGCACCAAGTCCCGTTCACCCATCATCCCTGTGCTTGCTGACCTACATTGGCTCCCGGTTAAGCAACGCCTCAATTTTAAAACTCTCATCCTTTTTTTCAAATCCCTCCATGGCCTTGCCCCTCCTGATCTCTGTAACCTCCTCCAGCCCTGCAACCCTCCGAGATCTCTGCACTCCTCCAATTCTGGCCTCTTGCGCTTCACCATTGGTGGCTGTGCCTTCAGCTGCCTAGGCCCTAAGCTCTGAATTCCCCCACTAAACCTCTCTCTATTCCTTTAAGACACTTCTTAAAACTTGCCTCTTTGACTATGCTTTTGATCATCTGTCCTAATATCTCATGTGGCTCGTTGTTAAACATTGTTTGATAACACTCCTGTGAAGCACCTTGTGACGTTTTACTATATTAAAGATGCTATATAAATGCAAGTTGTTGTTGAAGGCTTTTATAGACTGAATAGGAATAGATTATTTCCTCTGGTTTGGTGGCCAATGATAAAGAGGTCAACAATTTAAAATTATTACATGGGTGAAAGAGAGCGTGCTTTCTCCATGTAATATTACCAATTTTGAAAAATAAAACACCAATTGGCTTCAGCCAACTAATTATCTCCAACTTTTGTTGACCAAAAAGGTCAATGCTAATTGCATACACCTGTGAGACAGAGATTCTAAATTCTAGCATATGTGGAATGGGGGATAGAGAAAGAAAGATACATACAAATGGAGAGAGAAAAGCAAACATCATCATTCTAATTTGGTTTCTTTTAAAAATAGAAGAGTTAAGGGGAGAGAAGCAGAAGAGAAAGACAGAAACGTAAGCAAAAGGAGAAAGAGTGAGAAAATAAACAACACAAAGACATTGGAAACAGGTAAGAGAGTGATTGCATTCTCCAACTTGCCATGTACAATGCCACGAGCGATTAACTAATTATTTAAGTACGACATGTAGGGCATATGTTGCACCTACTGTAAACCTCCTCTAATGGGAAATCCCATTATAAAAAATGTCAATTTACCAGCAATATCTGTTATGCTTTAGGTGACACTGTGATAGGTGTTTCCAATGTTAGAGGTGGCACGGTTTCCCTATCACATATGCCTGTTGTCACAAAGGAACTGCTACTTTATCATGAGTATGATTGTAAAAAAAACTGCTTTGCACCTGCATGCTGTTTTAGGCTCTAGCCACTGGATGACACATAAGAACATTTTTAAAAAAAAGTATTCAGCTCCTCTTTGTAGCCTTATTTTGATTTTTTGCAGGCAATGTATAAATTCCTATGTGTATTATGGTGACTTCATTCGGCCATTTTGTTATACTGCTCTATTCTAAAAAAGTATATCATTAATGCCTTTGTTACCTCTAGACTTGACTATACCAACACATGTTCTACCCTCCATAAACTTGAGTTCATCCAAAACTCTGCTACCCGTGTCTTGACTCGCACCAAGTCTTGTTCACTCATCACACCTGTGCTCGCTGACCTACATTGGCTCCCGGTTAAGCAACGCCTCGATTTTTAAAATTCTCATCCTTGTTTTCAAATCCCTCCATGGCCTCACCCCTCCCTATCTCAGTAATCTCCTCCAGCCCCACAACCCTCCAAGATATCTGCACTCTCCTAATTTTGGCCTCTTGAGCATCCCTGATTTTAATTACTCAACCATTGGTTGCCGTGTCTTCAACTGCCAAGGCCCTGGAATTCCCTCCCTAAACCTTTCTGCCTCTCTTTCCTCCTTTAAGACGCTCCTTAAAACCTACCTCTTTGACCAAGCTTTCGGTCATTTACCCTAATATATCCTTATGTAGCTTGGTGTCAAATTTTGTTTGATAACGCTCTTGTGAAGCACCTTGGGACGTTTTACTGTATTAAAGGCGCCATATAAATACAAGTTGCTGTTGTCGATACCGGGATAGTAGAGTACAGCCCGAGTATTGAGCCCAATTAGACTTAAAATAAGTGAGTGATTTTAACCTCCCACTACCAACATAGGAACATCCAAACATAGGAACAGGAGTAGGCCATTCAGCCCCTCGAGCCTGTTCCGTCACTCAGTTAGATCATGGATCTGTGTCTTAACTCCATCTTCCCCCAGCACCAACTCCATCTTCCCCCAGCACCCCCGCTACCCTTGCCTAACAAAAATCTATCAATCTTCATTTTGAAATTTTCAATTGACCTAGCATCAACAGCGTTTTGGGGGAGTGAGTTCCAGATTTCCACTACCCTGTGTGAGAAGAAATGCATCCTGACATCACTCTTGAACTACCAAGCTCTAATTTTAAGGTTTTGCCCCCTTGTTCCGAACTTCTTCCGTCCCCCTCCCAGAGGAAATAGTTTCTCCCTGTTTACTCTATCAACTCCCTTAATCATCTTGAACACCTCAATTAGATCACCCCTTAATCTTCTATACTCAGGGAATATAAACCTAGTCTACGCAACCTGTCCTCATAAATTAACCTTTTTAGCTCTGGTATCATTCTGGTGAATCAGTGCTGCACCCCATCCAAGGCCAATATATCCTTCCTGAGGCACAGTGCCCACAATTGAACGTAGCACACTAAATGGAGTCTAACCAGAGCCTCATAGAACTGTAATATAACTTCCTCCCCTTTGTATTCCAGCCAGATACTGTATAGTAAACCAGACAGTAGAAATAATGCTTCTGCAACTGGATGTATTGAAATTGATCTGCCTTGTACATCATGCGACAATTATGAAGCAGTTTTGTCTTGTGGTTTGGTACCTGTCCCTTTTTTAAATTAGGCACAACACATAATAGCTTAAAAGACACCTGCACTGCACCAGCCAATATCATGACATTAGTTGCAAAGTTTGTCTCTTGGGTAACAAGCTTGAGAGGGAATCTAAGACTCAATTTCAAATATATACAAGCTATGTGATAGGTTCAGTTATGGACATGACACACCATTATCTTTTGAATGAGGTTGCCAGTTATGAATTTCTAACAATCATTGGCAACCCGTCAAGGGGTATAAACAGGATTGAACCCAGTGTAGCTCTTTAAGTGGGACTAAATCAAACAAATTGCAATCTTTACAATTTCTAAAGGAGAGAAGTTGCATTTATAAACTCTATTCATAAAAGGACAGTTTAGCATATAGATCATCTCATTTTGTTGTTTTCCCTTTCGAGGAGATATCCATTTTACTGTAAATATATATAATTTTATATTCATACATACTTGCTTGTTTATAGTTTGCTTAATATTTTAAAACTAGAGTGAGGCCTGATGTGATGTTCTATTGCTTATTGAAGACTCTCTGGAAGCATATAAATAACGGCAGTAGCTTCAAAACAATTGACAGATCAGGCTTTTCTGCTTGTTGGCCTGGGATGTTACCAAACATTTTGCCTAGATAGTATGGCTACTGAAGAAATGCTCAAAGGTATAGGGAGTTGGAACTCACTTGTAAGAATGATTTAAGACACAAGAACTGAAAATTCTAGAGTAAAGAATAGTAAAAGACTCACAACCGCTACCACAGTTCACGGAGTGTGGGACTCCTCAGCAGCTGCGAGTACTTAGAAACATAGAAGATAGGAGCAGGAGTAGGCCATTCGGCCCCTCGAGCCTGCTCCGCCATTCAATGAGATCATGGCTGATCATCCAAATTCAGTACCCTGTCCCTGCCTTCTCTCCATATCCCTTGATCCCTTTAGCCTTAAGAAATATATCCAACTCTTTCTTGAATATATTTAATGAACTGGCCTCTACTGCCTTCTGTGGTAGAGAATTCCACAGGTTCACCACTCTCTGGGTGAAGAAATTCCTCCTCATCTCTGTCCTAAATGGCTTACCCCTTATCCTTAGACTGTGACCCCTGGTTCTGGACCCCCCGGCCATCGGGAACATCCTTCCTGCATCTAGTCTGTCTAGTCCTGTTAGAATTTTATAAGTTTCAATGAGATCCCCTCTCATTCTTCTAAACTTCAAACTCACATACTATTAGGGTATCTCACAGCAACAACTTTGGAAGCATTACAAATATTTTTACTGTTCTAAAATCATTTACTTTTGTTCATATTTATACATAAATACAACCGTAGAAGTTTACAGCACAGAAGAAGCCCGTTCGGCCCATTGTGCTGTGTTGCATCTTTACTAAAGCAATCCAAAACTAAACCCAATTGCCTGCTCTCTCCCTATAACCCTGTATTAACTTAGTGTCTGTCATCAGGGGTTTGAAGGGTTGCTGAAGAGCTCCGCTCTCAAATTTTTTCAACAGTCCTATACCTGCACAAAGTTGTCGCCTATGTATTGGACCAACCAGGCGTGTGTGTGACTGTAATAAATAGGTTGTATGGTATATAATGGGGTGGATGAGGAACTGTTATGAGAATTTCAATTTTTCTGGCATGTGATTGGGTTTGGAGAGAGAGGTTTTGTGAAATATGATTGGTAAAAAACAAAAGTATGATTTAAAAATAGAAAATAAGCCAGTTACAGAGGGAAAAACAGAAACTGATCCCACAAGTGAGGAGAAAACAGAATTAACAGTCATGAGATTTTATTCCTGTCGCAGTGCCCTGGTGTGCTGAATTTGCAAACACACACTCTAATGTTAACAGTCACTGTGAACAGAGAAACCTGATATTAAACTGTCAGGGTGCAGTGGGTGAGGGCCTGGAACGGGGTGAGTGAGTCTGGAGCATCAGGCAAGGCTAAAGCAGACAGTACTTGATACTTTTACTGTCCCATAAATGTATTGGCCATTCTGCACATAAGCAAGGTGGGATCTTTGTGCGCCTGTTCTGAATACGGTTTTTAAATGCCACTCTGCAGTTTGAAAATTGAGCCATCCATTAGCATGAGATTATCATCCTCAGACACATTGTACACTCGGAATAAAGTAATTCTAATAGATTTTTCATCCCCACCCTAATTTATAGCTGTTTCCTTCATGCTGACTCCCCTCACTCCTTAATAATGCCCTTCACGACAACTATCTGAGCGTGCTCCCACTCCCCATTTTATTCCCATTAATTAGAATCAGCCAGTCATCCCAATAATTTGTGTAGAGTTAATTTTCCTTATCTGCTACTTTAAAAAAATTTGCACAAATGTGTTCATTTATCTTTCCACATTGTTCAACCAATACTTTTAGGTCTTATTGATCTTTCTCTTTCAAATTGTCTGTCTATTAATATTCTTGCAAAAATGTTGAAAATAACAATATAACATCTCTGGAGATATAACAAAAACTCTTTAAACAACTTGTAAATATTTTTAATGTTCTAGCACAGATATTGCCTGCAATGCTGAATCTAAAGCAAGTGTTAGCAAACAAAAGGTATGCAAACCAAGACATATTTCTTGGCGTAGGCTAAAGAAGAACTGTATGTAACAAGATATTTGTGAGAGCATGAATTGATTTGTTTGCCCTTTGAGAATGAGCAATACTTTATGGAAACAACCTAGTTTCTTTCATGGAATAAGAAAGTGTAGCTAAAAAAAATTCAAAACTGAGTACACATGCTGCTTCAAGCATTTCATGAATTTCAAATGACCCACCCACTTATACCCTACCTCTGTCATCAGTGTAGCCATAATAATAGTCTTTTGTTTACATGCCAAATTTACAAATCAAAATACATGCTGCGGATAACAGCACATTATATACTGCCATTTGTTTTTCATTTGTGCAACTAGTTATTTTTGCTATCTTCACTGCTCAAATGCCTCTTCCCCTTGCAGATAATCATAGTATTTCTTTGTCCACACTGCCACCCCCCCCCCCCCACTCCCCATCTCTGTTTTGGGCTTTCCCCAGAGATAAACTTGAACTCTGTTTCCATTTGTAAAGATCGCCTCTAGCTGAATTCTTCAAAAAAATCAATAAATTGTGGTTTTTATCTATTTTCATTTTTTTTAATAGAGGGTTGGACTTTTATTCTGTAGGATGAAATATTATAAATGCATTTGAATTCATCTAAATCCATTAATTTGTATAAATCATTTGGCCATGATTTCAAGATTTCTTGCCATATAATTAGAAAATTTGAGACTGATATTAAGCAGTCACAACAGATGGGCCAGTAATGTTACATTCTAGCTATAATGAACGGCTAGATAAATAATTTCCTTCATCCATTCATTAATTAAAGAGCACATTAATGATGCAGTCAAAATCTAAGATCACGCATCTGTTAATGTTGTATCATCAATATGTTCTTTTTTTCAATACATCTCTTGCACTGAAGGCAGTAAGTCATGCTGGTGTAAAGTTCCACAGGTGCTGACATCCCTCCAGTTGCTGCCCAAATGGTCATTCTTCATGTTGGCAAACTATTCAAAAATGGAAGGCATCACACCTGAGGCCATTCCAGTTTATGTACAACGTTCATACACACAAACAAACAAACACACACACACACTCTTTCCAGCAGTGGTCACTAGAAAACAATAAGGAGTAAGAACCTGTTTGATTTACCCCCACTTCCCAGCATGCAGAGGTCAAGGTAAATTCTAGTGTTTCTACAGCTACCCAGTTGTAATCAGCTAATTCAACCCAGATCGTAGATCAAACTTGGGGCCTTTCCAATTCATAAAGTTCAGAATACAATCGGTGGTACATTAACAATTGAACCAGAAAATGAGTTCATATAGTAATGAATTAAGACACTATGTATGAGCTGCAGAATAAGACTCAGTAGACAACAAATAGGAATATGGCAGGGCCACTGGTATTTTTTTTAATAAAAAGCCATTTGCAATGTATTATAGAATTAATTGGTTATTAATCAATTTAAATAAATACAAATTAATTCAAAGTTTTACATTATATAATTAAAAAGTAAATGGGAGCATTAAGCAAGATGGGAATTAATATTTTAGCCTGGAAACTATGCAGTGCAATATTAGTGTATCAATGCTGAATACATTTATATAAAATTACTTTCTTCAGTGTTTCTAAAAACAGCATTAATCTCTTTAAAATAAACTGGTCTCTTTACACTTATGAAGGGAATAGATTCTGTCAGGTGATTGGGTACTTGAGTTTGATAAGCAGAGGAGAACTCGGGGGGGGGGGCTATAAAAGCATAGTTAGGTTAGGGGGTGCGGGAAGGAGGGTGGTTGACCCTTCTTGTGTTCAGCTTCTTCTAATTTCTGCCACTGCTATTGGTTTGTGATTTCTATTACATCTTGTTTTGTTTTTCTTGCCAATATCCGGTTGTCTTTTTAAACCCCTGGCTGGGGTTATGGTAGTGGGTTAGTCCTGGTCTCCATCAGATTATGGCTCCATATATTAAGATTGTTAGCTCAGATAGTGCTTTTATTTAAGTGTTTTGGTTGGTCTTAGCATTAGGAGTCAGGGTTGTCAAGATTAGGATTAGGGTTGGGGGTACTTTACGGTTAAGGTTTTGGGGTGGTGTCCAGGGTCGTTAGATCAGTTTAAGGATTAGGGTTGGGGCACTTAGAGTAAGGCTAGACACCCAGAAGTTTGTTTTTCAGGGAGTCATTGACCTCTAGAACAAGTTACCAGAGTGGGCATTAAGAGTGGATTCACTGCAGGCAATCAGAAGGGAACTAGACAAGTTTTTGCGAATGGAAGACATTTCCAGTTATAGAAGGTAGGTGGGTCAACAGGGTAGCAACATTAGTCACTGTTATATCCTGGAGCTTACTTGATTGCCTGAAAGCATCAGAAAGGAACTTATAGTTTTTTTCCTAAATTGACCAAAGTTAATTTTTTTTTTGCCTCTCCCAGAGATTTCATGGCTGAGGTGGGGGGGAAGAAAGAATGGGTTAGATACTGGACAGGGCAGTCAAATGGACTAACTGGACTTTTCCTGTCCTCCTTTATATGTTCATGGGTTAATACCTCCACTAAAACAGCTGGGAGGGGGGGGGAAATTTCATGCAAATGTGTTAAGCATTTGTGGGATTCTGTCATGTAAAGTAATTTCTAGTTTTGTATCTTTAAATACTCACATCCTTTGACTATAATTACTAAGTGGAAGCAAACCTCTTTTTCTGTGGCATTGCAATTTGGAAGAATGCAAAAGAAAACAAAGAATAGAAGATATCAATTGCTATTATCTTGCCTCTTTAGATGGAAGGAGACAATGTTCATTATCCATGCCAGCCCACAATCGGCCAACAGAAATCCTCTGGGGGCAGCTCTGTGTTTCTTTTCCCTCCCTCTAATGTTGGTCTGTTGGAGAGTGCTCCATCTAGAGGTCTAGCTTATGATCATTCAGCGTCATCTATCAAGGGCAAATGAATACTATTGCCAGATAACGTTAATGTGCTGTGAGCCTATAGGATTGGAGTTCAAAGATTTAAAGCAACGAGTGGTTAGGATTTGGAATGCGCTGCCTGATAGGGCGGTGGATACAGATTCAATAGTAGCCTTCAAAAGGGAATTGGATAAATACTTGAAGGAGAAAAAATTGCAGGGATATGGGGAAAGAGTGGGACTGACTGGATTTCGCTTTGAAAGAGCCGGTGCAGACTTGATGGGCCAAATGGCCTCCCTCTGTACTGTACTATTGTGGGATTCGATGATTCTATATACTGCTGGTTAGCAGGAAGAAACAAAGATCATTGATTAATTCTGAATTGTGTTTATTTATGTAGATTATTAGAAAATATGGATTATCAGATAATGAAGCAGTCCATGCCTGCATGCAACAAGACCTGGACAACATCAGGCTTGGGCTGATAAGTGGCAAGTAACATCTGCGCCACACAACTGCTAGGCAATGACCATCTCCAACAAGAGTGCCTACCATCACCAAATCCCCCACCATCAACATCCTGGGGGTTGCCATTGACCAAAAACTCAACTGGATCAGCCACATAAATGCCATGGCTACTAGAGTACAAACCAGTAAAGTACAATTCAGATAACTCATGCTCTGGTCAGACCACACATCTTGTGTTGTATCCATGGTCACTGAGACACAAGGAAAGTATTCAAATCCTGGAAGCAATGCAGATGAGAATCATGACAGTGATTCCTAAAATCAGTGGAATGGGTTCTGAGGAAAGACTCGAGAAACTTTGGCTTTTCAATCTTAAAAAGAGGCAGCATAGAGGGGACCTCACAGAAGTATATAACACAGTATAGAAAAGATAAATCTGGAATACTTCTTCAAACTAAGGCAAGGTTAGGCCACAGCTTCAACTAGTGAAAGGTTGTTCTTTACACAAAGATTAATCAACACATGGAATAAACCTTTGGGTAAGACAGTAGAGGTAAAAACATTGGAATTATTTAGGAACCATCAGGATATTGTGATGGAGGGACTATAGGCTGTTTTTGGATGAATGTGCTGAATGGTCGTCTTCATTTGTATCTATATTTAAATAGTGTAGTCTCACTCATTTAGAGTAAGACTGAGTCATTTTGGTTTAAAAATGTAAGTTATTTTAATATAACTCACACTTAAAAATGAACATAAATTCATATATCTCAGTCTTTTGAACATAAATCCCTCTCCTAACATTTCCCTAACATTGGCAGCTCTTTCAATTGTGGAGACACTGCATTCAATCCTGTCCTCAATAGATATTTGCATACATGTGCACTTTGCAGTAGGCATCACTGAAAAGTGGTCAGGAATGGGATTCCTGACAGCTTTTAACCCTTCCTAGTCCTGGGGCATTGGTGCCAATTGTAAAGCCATAACTTTAACCCCAGTTTGAGATCAGTGAATGATGATTAATAATCACACCCAAATCCTTTTCATTTTCCATGTTTGCTCATGGATTAAAACATTAATTTTCTAGTTCTTGGCCCAACATTAAACATTACAATCTAACCATCCTCCACACCCCCTCTAATTTAGAGTTTTTCCCATTAACAATCGCATCTGCTTCCTATTGCCAACTAAGTTTTGAAGTCCAGCTATTATGCACAGATGCTTCTTACATGAATACATCAAAACATTTTTAAGAGATTAGTTAGAAATCAGGAAGCAAAGCCTTTTTATAGACCAATAAATTGTGCTTTAGGTTCTAATCACAGAAGACCTATTTGACCATAAATTAAATTAACAGATTGTAAACCCATTTAAACATGCAGAGTTATGGTCATTTTTAAGAGTGACAAGAATCAAAGTAGGTTAAGCTATTGTGTCACTTTCAAGTGAGTGAGATTTGATAGATCTGATCTAGCCCTTGAATTTCTAAACCATATTCTAAGGTGTAGCAAATTCATCACTGCATAAGTCACTCAATAAAATGATTTTGCTATCTAATCTGCCTTTTTTTAAAAGGTATGATGAGGTTTATCGTGTCATTTTTGTACAGGATGCTAGGAGTGAGATTTATAAGAGAAATTGGAAACTCATTTAAGAAAATGCAGCTGTTTGTAATTAATGGTTTTAAAGGAAAATTAGTAATTGGCACTGCTGATGAGTTAGACTTGATTAAAGTTGCCACCTTTTATAAGTCCACAACTGGACAGTGGCAGGTTCATGGCAAGAGTTTAAATGTTTACTTTGCTGATGATAAGACGTTATTAAAGACCTTAATAAAAAAGCAACTCCACATCATGAGACACAAAAATGAGTGGGGGAAATAAAATTTTATTTTATTTTTAGAAGACTCCATATGAGGTTATGGGATAAAAGCATTAATCTGACAACAAAATTTAAGGTCTACAAGGCAATAGTTGTAAAATCCTTACTGTGTGTGTGCAAGAGCTGGACCACACAATCGCCACATCAGAAAACTCAGTAATTTCTACCTAGATTTTCTCAAAGATCATGAAAATTTGATAGTGGCACATGATTCAGGACACTGAGGTCCTCAGAAGTGCAAATATGCCAGGCATTGAGAGTAATGGTACAACCAAGGTGGTCTGGTCACTTAGGCCGAATGCCTGGTACTAGACTATCCAAGCTTGGTAAACGCTCTTGTGGCGGTCAGTTCAAAAGATATAAGGTTTGCCTAAAGACTAATCTAATGTGGTATCTCAACTGACATATGCTTGTGACAGGGAAAAGTGGCAAAAGATAATTCACGATGGCACAACAAAGTTTGAAGCAAGTGGTATCTGGCTAGTTGAAGAAAAAATGAGCCCAAAGGAAATTGAGCAAAAATTAACACAGGTCAATCTGACATCTGGTGTCCTGTGTGTGGGAAAACATTCCTCGTGAAAATTGGACTTTCAGTCATGAGAACCCACAACCTGTATTAAACTGGAGATGAATCATAGGCTGTCATCATTGACATCAATGGACAACCCATCATCATCAGACTCCTACGTGTGGATTAGGCCCAGCCCACTAAGGTATTAGAGGGCTGCCATGGAACTATAGAACAGCATGAGTCATCACCTTCAAGAAAATGGTGCCCGAAAACCCAGACAAGCAGACCTGAGCTTACTGGGGTTCAGAGTGCAGCGGGCGAGGGCTGATGACGTTACTGAGTCTCTGAGCGATGACATCGTTCCACACATGCGCGTTGGGAGTAGTGTTTGTTTTCCAGCGGCTGCTCGGAGCTTTTAAGTGGAGTCGGGGGCCGGGGCCTGGCCTGTTGTCACTGGCCGAGGATTTGGGGGCCGGGGCCTGGCCTGTTGTTACTGGCCGAGGGTTTGGGCCTGGCCTGTTGTCACTGACCGAGGGTTTGGGGGCCGGAGCTTGGGCCTGGCCTGTTGTCACTGACCGAGGGTTTGGGGGCCGGAGCTTGGGCCTGGCCTGTTGTCACTGACCGAGGGTTTGGGGGCCGGGGTCTCTGCTGTTGTCACTGGCGGAGGGTTTGGGGGCTAGCTTGGCCTGTTGTCACTGACCGAGGGTTTGGGGGCCGGGGCCTGGCCTGTTGTCACTGACCGAGGGTTTGGGGGCCGGGGCCTGGCCTGTTGTCACTGGCCGAGGGTTTGAGGGCCGGGGCCTGGCCTGTTGTCATTGGCCGAGGGTTTGACGGCCTGGCCTGTTGTCACTGACGGTGGGGGAGCGGAGGGTAAGAGAAGGTGTGAGCGGGCGGCGCAGCATGGATGATAGTAAGGTGAGTGTGCGGCCGAGAGCCCAGGAATCAATAGGACGATCTGCTCGGGGCCGCTCTTAAAAAATCAGTTCTTAAATCTCCATACATATACTTACAATAAATTAGATGCAAATTCATGTTTAAAGCTTGCTACAGCAATTATTGTAACCCCTATTTATTGCTAGCTTGGATGATTCTGGATGTTTAAAGAATTTGTGTTATTCGTATAGGTATGTTTAGATAAAGAATTTGAAATCCAGTCTGAATGGGATTTTAAGGATATGTGGTGAAATTGCTTGGACAGTAATGTAATTGAGATGCTTCCCCAAAAATATATACTAGAATGTATCATAACACAAGTAAGTTAGAAGCACAAATTCAGTGTACAGTTCTGATGATGTAGCCATTACAGAGACCTGGCTATAACCTGAGTATTATTGGGAGCTAAATATTCCAGGCTGTAGGAAATTGGGAAAGGTGGGGGGAGTAACATTATTGATAAAAGGTGCAATTACTGCATTAAAAAGGAGTGAGATTGGGTCAAAACACTGGATTTTTAATGACCACCAAAGGATACAAGACCCTAATAGCAGTTGTCTACAGACCTCCCAATAGTGATAGTGTTTGATGGTGGTGGGTGTGGCATGTATAATTATGGAGATCAGGGAAGCATGTAGCAAAAGCAACGTGATTATAATGGGGACATTTAATTTTCTCAGACTGGGAGAAGCAGAACAGCTGAAGTAGTAAATGCAATGAATTTCTGGAATGTATTTGGGACAGTTTTCTAGAACAATATATTTTAGAACCGACAAGGGAGCAGGCCAGACTAGATTTGGTGATGAGTAACGCACCAGAATCAGTTAACAATTTGATGGTAAGGGAACATTTTTGGAATAGTGATGATAATGATTGAATTTGATATTAGATTGGAGAGGGAAAAGGGAGAGTCGGAAAGCAGGGTTTTAAATTGATGAGAGGCAAACTTTGAGGAGATGAGAAAATAATTGACCATCGTAAACTGGGATGAACCTTTAATGGGTAAACCTACAGACAAATGGTGGGAAGTACCATTGCTGAGAGGTAAAGGCTCCACTTCTGTAGTTAACTACCCATGGTCAACAAACAAGGTCAGAGACAATATCAAACTAAAAGAAAAGGCTTGCACAAATGCAAGAGAAAGTGGGAATCCAATGGACTAGGAGATCTATAAAAATCAACAAATGGATACCAAGAAAGGTAATGAGGTGCAAAAAGGGTATATGGGAAATACCCTTTTTGCACGTAGATAGAAATTTCATAATGCTTAATAGGGAGAATTTGTTGAGCTGTAGAATCTGTATGATGCATAATATTTTTCCTCAAAAACATTTCCTCCCTCAGGTGGTGGGAGGTAAAGTGAAGAAACCTGGAAAGCGAGGCCGTAAACCTGCTAAAATTGATTTAAAGGCAAAGCTTGAGAGAAGTCGCCAAAGTGCTAGAGAATGCAGAGCAAGAAAGAAGCTGCGCTATCAGTACTTGGAAGAGCTTGTATCCAGAAGAGAGAGAGCAATTTGTGCTCTGAGAGAAGAGCTAGAGATGGTACGTGAAAATTTTGATGGATGGAATTGTCCTGGTGCAGCACCACATAAAGAAACAGTTTGCATTTCTTTGTAGATATATTTGTGTTTTGTTACTCCTACCTGTGTATGTAAAAGTTTTTTTTAGACTATTAACAGATTCTTTAAAATTTCTACATTTTCTTACATGTTTTGTTGCATTGATAAAAGCTGAAGTATAATTTGGCGACTGTTTCAGACCCTTCCATGTTACTTTTGGCCTGCTCCCTCACACATAAGGTTTGGGGCCTGGCTTGGTATCTTCCTGTATCTCTGCTTACAAATTGTATTCAGAATGATTTAAACAGATTCTGCCAACTGGATTTTTGAGAGCTCTAAAATAGACTTGCAGAGCTTTACTCTGCACCTGGTTGTGCTTGATGCCTACACTAGTGTATTTTGATTTATAGTACAAGCAGTGGTGCACAGCAATGGATCAGGGGAAGATACCATCGGAAATAAAAGCACTTCTAACAGGGGATGAGCAGAGCAAAGTACAACAGACCATTAACAAGCCAGGAAAAACAAGAACTGAAGGAAGTGTCAATTTGGCCTGTAAGTATTTATTTAATTAATCACTTGGAGGAGTTGCACGTATCTTCCAGTCAAGGCTGTTGGCTAAATATACTTCATGGGTACTGACATCAATAGTTGCGCAATGACTCCTTTTGGAAGTGGCTCTGCATTTGGCTGTTTTGCTGCACAACTAACAGTGATTTTGTTCCGAGGAGAGTGCAAATGGTGGCCAATAACAGCAGATACTGCTATCTCAGTTGACTCCAGCTGCCACACTTGAGCCTGATATCAAGTCCGAGTAAACGTGCTGCACTAGTAATGACCACAAGTTTATTCGTTTAGTTGTCCGCCATGGCTCAGTGGTAGCACGCTTGCCTCTGAGTCAGAAGGTTGAGGGTTCAAGTCCCACTCCAGAGACTTGAACACAAAATCTAGGCTGACATTAGTGCAGTACTGATACGTGAGAAATAAGGGGGTGCTGTACTTTTGGATGAGACACTAAACCGAGGCCACATCTGCCATCTCGGGTGTATGTAAAAGATCCCAGGACACTATTTTGAAGAGCAGAGTCCTGCCTGGTGTCTTGGCCAATATTTATCCCTCAATTAACATCAGTAAAACAGATGATCTAATTATTGCTGGAACCTTGCTGTGCACTAATTGGCTGCTGGGCTTCCTACATTGCAACAGTGACTGCACTTCAAAAATACTTGATTGACTGACTAAAGCACTTCAGGACATTCTGAGGTCATGAAAGGCACTACATAAATGCAAGTTCTTTTATTCTTTTTAATATCAGGCTACCTCTATAGTGTGAGAAAGTTGTAAAACAAAAAATATTGCAGTTAGCTCAAACTTCTCCTGTATGAAAGGTAGATAGAGCCATTGATTTAGTGAACTGTGATTAGCATCAAACTGCCCTAATACTGTTACAGTACTATATCTGAGGGCACACAGATGGTTTTGTTCCCTACCTCTAGAAGCTAGGTACCTCTTGCAGGAACTTTAAATGGCTGCCACCAGTGGTGCTGAATGTGAGGCACCTTTTTGGTCACGCTGAGCAAGATTGTATAGACACATAAATGCTGCCCGTGTCAGCGACACCCACATCCCATGAAAATAAAATTAAAAAGAATAAAATACTACAAATAACCAGCAGCCTCCATATCACATAAGACAAAGGTTCATATCATCTGTGATCAAAATCGATACAGCTGAACTATTTTTGGCACATCAGTGACCTGTAACAATGATACTAATGAACTACTGCAGTGGTTAAATCAGTAAATAAATATTAACGGATGACAGATTTGCCACTCTGCTCCCAACCAGGAAACTCTACAAGCCCAGGATTCTATCCGGAAGACACTTTTTGTTCAGTTTTTATTTGTGCATTTTTACTGGTTCTTAACCAGATTGCTAAATGAAATGCCCCACAGAAATGAAACAATGGATGTCTTTGCTGTGAATTTAAATTTTGTGTCTTTTGAACAACTGTTCGTGTTTAATTCCAGTCTTTTAGCGAGTACTATGAATCCATCGAGCTGTGTAAAACAAAGTAAATTTGGAACACCAGCAGCCCTGCTACATTGTAGAACCAACTGAAGGTGGTTTTGCAGTGACTGTCTGTGTGGAGTTTGCACATTCTCCCCGTGTTTGCGTGGGTTTCCTCCCACAGTCCAAAGATGTGCGGGTTAGGTTGATTGGCTATGATAAATTGACCCTTAGTGTTAGGGGGATTAAATACGTGGGGTTACGGGGATCGGGTGGGATATGTGTCGGTGCAGGCTCGATGGGCCGAAATGGCCTCTATCTGCACTGTGGGGTTTCTGTGATTCTGTGAAGTGGGCCATGTCTCAAAGTTTTCAGTGCCTAGAAATTCCACATTGGACTGTATACTTCTCTATGATCATTAGTCATACCTGGTCAACACCTGATGATTGGGGTAGTTCTAGCATAACAAGCCAAAGTATCAGTTTTTACATTTGGTCTCTTGCACACTGCCACATCTTGTGTTGCTCCAAAGACATCTAATGTTTCATTTCTGTGGGGCATTTCATTTAGCAATCTGGTTAAGAACCAGTAAAAATGCACAAACAAAAACTGAACAAAATGTCTTCCGGGTAGAGTTTCTGGTTGGAAGCAGAGTGGTAAATCTGTCATCCGTTAATATTTATTTACTGATTTAACCACTGCAGTAGTTCATTAGTATCATTGTTACAGGTCACTGATGTGCCAAAATAGTTCAGCTGTATCGACTTTGATCACAGATGATATGAACCTTTGTCTTATGTGATATGGAGGTTGCTGGTTATTTGTAGTACTTTATTCTTTTAAATTTTATTTTCATGGGATGTGGGTGTCGCTGACACGGGCAGCATTTATTGCCCATCCCGAGTTGCCCTTGAGAAGGTAGTGGTGAGCCGCCTTCTTGAACCGCTGCAGTCCGTGTGGTGAAGGTACTCCCACGGTGCTGTTAGGGAGGGAGTTTCAGGATTTTGACCCAGTGACGATGAAGGAACGACAATCTACTTCCAAGTCAGAATGGTGTGTGACTTGGAGGGGAACTTGGAGGTGGTGGTGTTTCCATGCGCCTGCTGCCCTTGTCCTTCTAGGTGGTAGAGTTCGTGGGTTTGGGAGTTGCCACAGTGCATCTTGTAGATGGTACACGGTACGCCGGTGGTGGAGAGAGTGAATGTTTAAGGTGGTTGATGGGGTACCAATCAAGCAAGCTGCTTTTTCCTGGATGGTGTTGAGCTTCCTGAGTGTTGTTGGAGCTGCACTCATCCAGGCAAACGGCGAGTATTCCATCACACTCCTGACTGGCGCCTTGTAGATGGTGAAAAGGCTTTGGGGAGTCAGGAGGTGAGACACTCGCTGCAGTATACCCAGCTTCTGACCTGCTCTTGTTGCCACAGTATTTATGTGGCTGATCCAGTTAAGTTTCTGGTCAATGGTGACCCCCAGGATATTGATGGTGGGAGATTCGGCAATGGTAATGCCCTTGAATGTCAAAGGGTGGTGGTTAGACGCTCACTTATTGGCGATAGTCATATTGCCTGGCACTTGTGTATTGTGAATGTTATCTGCCACTTGTCAGCCCAAGCCTGCACGTCGTCCAGGTCTTGCTGCATGTGGGCATGGACTGCTTCATTTTCTGAGGAGTTGCGAATGGCACTGAACACTATATTCTATATTGGGTCCATGATGGGTTGTAGCCACAAGCACAGATATTTCATGAACTTGATCTTGGTTGTTGGCAGCACAAACACTTGTATTAATTGTATAGTGCTAGGTTATGAAAGATGCTTCTAAACTATGTCAAAACAGTTACTCACTTTTTGCATGAGGAAACCTCACCATGTTGCTGATTTAGCACAATTTGCCTGTTGGCCTCAGACCAACTGATAAGTTGAACTGTTGAAGGTATGCCTGCAGTCAGAAGTTCCAGGCCATGGCTGTCAATGAAATTATCTACAAATAATCATTGACCCTGTTCCTTTCTCAAGGCATGATTCATGTCTTCACCCCAGACATAGCCAATTGGAAATTGTTAGGCGGTGGAGGATATGTACAAGAGGCCAGAGTTAGAGCAAAAAAAGTTTAGTGGGGCATGGGGTTGTTGGCCTAGAAGAGGTTAGTGATGCGGTACAATGCCACTGAGGGAGCCAATGTAGGTCATTGAGTAGGACATTGTTTGGGATAGAATGCAGACAGCAGAGTTTAGGATGAGTTGACGTTGATGGAATGGGAAGGATGGGAGGCCGACCAGGAGATTGTTGGAGTAATCAAGTCTGGAAATGACATGGGAGTGTATTTCAATGGCAGATGGGTTACGATAGGGTTGGAGGTGGGTAATGCAAGCTGTCTTTGTGATGGAGAGGATAATGGGGTCAGCAGCTGAGCTTGGGGTTGAATAGGACACCAATGTTGCAAGCAGTCTGGTTCAGCCTGAGCCATAGGCTAGAGAGGGAGATGTATTTAGTGGCAAAGGTACAGTGTGTTTGGCGGAGGCAGAAGATGATGGCATCAGTCTTCCTAGTGTTTAGCTGGAGGAAATTGTGGCTGATGCAAGACTGGCTATCAGAGAAGTAGTCTGAAAGCCACAAGACAGTGGAGAGGTTGTGAAAGGTGGTGAAGTAGAGATGGGCGTCATCCAATACCTGTGGAAGCACACACCATGTAGGTGATGTCACCAAGGGGTTGCATGTAGATGAGGAAGAGGAGGGGACCATCGATGCTAAACACCAAAAGTAGAAGGCTACAGAAAGATCGAAGCTGTCCTGAACCCAACTGTTCAGAGCAAAACTCTCGAGCCCTACCACATCCAGTCAATATGATGGTGGACAGTTAGACAACCAACCGGAGGAAGAGCCTCTATGAACGTCTCCATCTGATGGATTTCAACACAGGAAACAGGTCATCCATTTTAAACTGTAAAAGGATAAAACTGGTTTTTTTAAATGGTGAAAAGCTAGGAACAGTGGAGGCCCCAAGCGATTTAGGGGTCCATGTACACAGATCATTAAAATGTAGTAGTCAATTTAAAAAAAAAAAAAAAAAAAAAATCAAAAGGCTAAAGAAATGTTAGCCTTTCTATCTAAAGGTGTAGAATATAAAGGGGAGTAAGTTTTGCTACAGCTACACAAAGCCCTGGTTGGACCACATCAGGAGCAACGGTCGTGCAGCTCTCGCTTGGTCCCGCACAGCCCAGGACCGGCTTTTTCAGTGTTAAATTTTGCATATGTGCAAAACTATGAAGGGGCTGCGCACCCTAAAAAGATTTAGGGGGAATGTTGATCAGGAGTACTGTGTACAGTTCTGGATACCGCACCGTAGAAAGGAGATATTGGCCTTGGAAAGAGTACATCGCAGATTCACCAGAATGTTACCAGGGCTCCAAGGGTTAAATTGCGAGGAGAGGTTATATAAACTAGGCATGTATTTCTTGGAATATAGAAGATTAAGGGGTAATTTGATTGAGGTTTTTAGGATTTTGAAAGGAATTGATGGGGTAGATAGAGACAAACCTCTTGATTGTGGGGGAGTCTAGGACCCCATTATTGATACCGGTGCCCAGACAATTCAGTTTACTTCACGTGACATTAACAAATGGCTGAGTGCAATAGATGCAACCAAGGCTATGAGCCCTGACAGTAGGCTCTTTGTGGTGCTGAAGACTTGAGCCAGAGCTAGCTGCTCCCCTAGTCAAGATGTGCTATTACAGCTACGACACTGATACCTACCTGACAATATGGAAGATTGCTCGGGTATGTCCTATCCACAAAAAGGATAAATCTAACTCTATCAAATACTGCCCTATCTGCCTCCTCCCAACAATCAGCAAAGTATTGGAAGGAAAAGTGTCATCAAGCAACACTTACTCGGCAACAGTGTGATTGCAAGAACAGGGCAGGTGCTGGGTACTCTGACCAGTGGCTCACCTCCTAAACCCTCAAAGCTTCTCCATTATATCTACAAGGCTCAAGTCAATGATTGAATACTCAGCACTTGCCTGGCTGGGTGCAGCCGCAACAACATCGAGGCTCAACACCATCCAGGATAGAGTGTTTTGCAACTTAGCAATTGCATTCCTTGCAAAAAAAAATCTGAGCATTAGGTATGGGTACAAATACCTTGGTGTTGTATTTGACCCTGAGGTGAGCTTCCGACCACATCTGCACCATCACCAAGACCGCCTACTTCCACCCACGTAACATCGCCTGACTCCGCCCCTGCCTCGGCTCATCTGCAGCTGAAACCCTCATCCATGCCTTTGTTACCTCTAGTCTTGACTTTCCAATGCTCTCCTGGTCAGTCTCCCATCTTCTACCCACCATAAACTTCAGCTCATCCAAAACTGCTGCCTGTATCCTAACTCTCACCAAGTCCCATTCACCCATCACCCCTGTGCTCCTGGTTAAGCAACGCTTCAATTTTAAAATTCTCATCCTTGTTTTCAAATCCCTCCATGGCCTCCCGTCTCACTCTCTCTGTAACCTCCTCCAGCCCCACAACCCTCCGAGATCTCTGCTCTCCTCTAATTCTGGCCTTTTATGCATCCCCAATTTTAATCACTTCACCATTGGTGGCAAGGCCCTAAGCTCTGGAATTTCCTCCCGAAATCTCTCTACCTGTCCTCCTGTAAGACGCTCCTTAAAACCTACCTCTTTGACCAAGCTTTAGGTCATCTGCCCTAATGTCTCCTTATGTGGCTCGGTGTCAAATTTTGTTTGATAACATTTCTTTGAAGTTATGTAGGAAGCTAGCTTAAATAAGTATGCCTATGGATCTCTGAAATTTTTTCTCAATTTGTATTTGGCCTGACTGCTTGGAAACTTGATAATTGTAGTGGACATAAAACCTGTGATTAAAAACAGAAAATGCTGGAAATACTCAGCAGGTCAGGCAGCACCTGTGGAGAGAGAAACAGAGTTAACGTTTCAGTTCGATGACCCTTCGTCAGAACTGGAAAAAGTTAGAGATGTAACAGATTTTTAAGCAATTGCAGGGGCAGGGAAAGGGAGGAGGGAAGGAAAGAACAAAGGGAAGGTCTGTGATAGGAAGGCAAGCAAGAGAGGTTAAAGGACAAAAGGGCTGATGGTGCAAGGCAAAAGGAGATGGTAATGGGACAAGTTAAGAAACAAGAGATGAGTCTAGATGAGGTGTAAATGGCAATGGCAGAATCGTCAACAGCTGCGATGTGGGGAAAACAAAATAGGGGTAGAGGTTATGGTCTGAAATTGTTGAACTGAGTCCAGAAGACTGTAAAGTGCCTAATTGAAAGATGAGGTGCTGTTCCTTGAGCTTCATTGGAACAGTGTAAGAGGACGGAGTGGAGCGGAGAATTAAAGTGACAGACAACTGGAAGCTCGGGGTCACACTTACGGACTGAATGGAGGTGTTCCGCAAAGCGGTCACCCAATCTGCTTTTGGTCTCCCCAATATAGAGGAGACAGCATCGTGAGCAATGAATACAGTATACTAAATTGCAAGAAGTACAAGTAAATCGCTGTTTCACCTGGAAGGAGTTTTGGGGCCCTGGACAGTGGGAAGGGAGGAGGTAAAAGGGCAGGTGTTGCATCTCCTGCGCTTGCACGGGAAGATGCAGTGGGAAGGGGTGTTGGGTGTGATAGAGGAGTGGACCAGGGTGTCACGGAGGGAGCGGTCCCTTGGGAATGCTGAAAGGGGAGGGAAGGGGAAGATGTATTTGGTGGTGGGATCACACTGGAGGTGACGGAAATGGCGGAGGATGCTATGTTGACCGTGGAGGCTGGTGGGGTGAAGGGTGAGGACAAGGGGAACGCTATCGTGGTTCTGGGAGGGAGGGGAAGGGGTGAGAGCAGAAGTGCGGGAAATAGAACGGACGCGGTCGAGGGCCATGTCAACCACGGTAGAGGGGAATCCTCGGTTGAGGGAAAAGGAAGACATATCGGAATCACTAGTATGGAAGGTGGCATTGTCAGAGCAGATGTGACTGAGACAGAGAAACTGGGAGAATGGAATAGAGTCCTTACAGGAAGCGGGTTGGGAGGAAGTGTAGTCCAGTTCGCTATGGGAGTCAGTGGGCTTATAGTGAATGTTTTGTTAATAGCCTATCCCCAAAAATGGAGATAGAAGTCGAGGAAGGGAAGAGTCAGAGATGGACCATGGGAAGGGTGGAAACTGGAACCAAAGTGAATGAAATTTTCTAGTTCAGGGCGAGAGCAGGAAACGGCACCGATACAGTCATCAATGTACTGGAAAAAGAGGTGAAGGAGGGGACCTGAGTAGGACTGGAACAAAGAATGTTCCACATATCCCATGAAAAGGCAGGCATAGCTAGGACCCATGCGGGTTCCCATAGCAACACCTATTAATTTGGAGGAAGTGAGCGGAGTCAAAGGAGAAGTTGTTCAATGTGACCTGTTCAATAAAACCTGAGTTGGGTGTTTCTTCACAATTTGGTTAATGTAACATTTCATAGACTGAGTAGAGTATTTTAAAATAATTAAGCACAAACAAATTTGAGGAGATTTGATGAAACTTCAGTGTTGGAGATCATGATTTCTATGTAGAATCTGACTACAGGAAACCTATCAATCACTGCTAGTATTTAGCCTGCATCACATCACTCATTTCAAAGTGCCTCTGTATAATATAAACAAAACCGCAGCAGTGTCTTGGCAACAGCAAATAACTACTGATGAAATAAGAGCTATTCACTGGCTGTTGAGGTTTTTTTCACTTGTCTGAAAGATGGTCCCTAGTCATTTGTACTACTTTGTGAGATTTTCATTTTTGATGTATTGCGGAAGTTCTTCCATGTTGCAATTTCCTAATGAGTAAATGTAGCATTCTTGATGTTGGATATTTGTACTCTTTTTTGCTATTTATATTTAAATTGGCTTTTTTTAATTACAGAAGAATTCTAACCACCTGTAACTTTGAAATGATGGAGAAGAATTGATCAAGACAAAGTTGGTCCGTTGTCCTTGTTAGTGTAAACTATATTGTAAAATACTGGAGACTAACCAGAGAAAAGAAGCTCAAATAATTATTGACTGCATCCTTTGGCAAAGTTCAAAATAGTACATTCTTTAGCAAATATTTTATGAACTCAATTTATATGGGTTTCTGACCATGCTGTATATCTGTAAGTAATGTAAATTGAATATCCCTTTGTGGGGCACTTTGTATTTTATAATTTTTAATTTAAAAATAGCAAAATAAAAATTGTGGCTTGAAAGCATTTGTGATGCTGGAGGAATTTGTTGCAATTTAGCAACTGTTTAGGAAAGATAGTATCATATTTAGATCTTTATCCTAAAATGTATTTACCCCACACTTTAAACATGGAGAGTTGATGCTTCTTACTTTTTGCTTCTCCCTTTGCCCCTCCCCCTCCATACAAAGCCTGTCACCTCGACACCTTCTTTATCCACGAGAAAGGGGAGAGAGCCCTGAACTTCACTGGGATGGGTAAATGGGCAGCCATCAAAATCAAACTGGCTTTCAGAGGCCAGCTGTGTCTAAACATGTCATCTTTCACACAAAACTGTCAATGTCAGTCTTCTAGTGCATTATTTTTAAGGGAAATAACCAGTTTCTATCAAACACTAATTTTCATTAGATGCCTGTTGAACTGACCAAATGATGCGTGAATGGTGTCATGATTTGTGTTGGTGTTGACTTCCCCAGCTATTTATTTCATACACACTTGCTTTTAACAGGAGTCTTGTGTTTTCTGTTCTTGTCAGATAAAGTATTAACATGTTTTTTTTAATTGTAAGAGTTTACTTAGTGCTTAAAAAAAACTCATTTTGAATTAAGCTCCCACTGTTATTTATGTTGCTTAATTCAAATTGGATAATTCAAAATTTTAGTGGAAAAATGACTGACGGATTAAGAGTAGACTGTACTTAAAATTAAGTGTGTAATTAGATCATGCCTTTGGAGAAAATTCCCAATTCCAGAGACCCTCATCTATGGCATAAACTATAGACTTTAGCTCCTGTATGTTCTTGTTGCATTTTGCAACCACTCTATCCAGTTAAAAGCTGATTTGTGTAATCTTCCGCAGCTGCTGTTGTCAGTGCCACAGCATTATTTCTTTTAATTTATGGTAAATGCAACATGTGGCACCAGCATTCGTGATAAGGCAAGACTAAAGATATAAATATGAGTTGGAAGGGTTAAGGGAACAAGATTTTCACTTGGTCCTCCTTGTCCTTATCCGCTTTTTTATTCGGTATTCTATATGACCATGTTGGATGTGGTCTGCAGTATCTCCACTCCATTAATACCATCTAATTCAATCATAGTAGTATTTCCAGTCACATTTTATTAATTGTATATGGAATAAGATAAGGAAAGACGGGAGGATGCTCGTGTGGAGCATAAACGCGGTATGGACTGGTTGGGCCAAATGGCCTGTTCCTGTGTCGAATATCCTATGTAATATGCTGCCACAGTCTAATAATGTTGCAATTATCAGTCTCGGACTGGTATTTATTAACCCAGATTTTGCTGGAGCAGGGCATAGAATGGTTACAGCACAGAAGGAGGCCATTTGATCTGTCTAGCCCATGCCGGCTCTCTGCAAGAGCACTTCAGTTAGTCCCACTCCTGCCCTTTCCCTGTAGCCCTGCAAATTTTTTTCCCTCTGGTACTTATCCAATTCCCTTTTGAAAGCCATGATTGAGTCTGCCTCCACCACCCTTTCAGGCAGTGCATTCAGATCCTAAGCATTGCTTTTGTAGCCTTTGGTTCTTTTGCCAATCACCTTGAATCTGTGTCCTCTGGTTCTTGACCCTTCCGCCAATGGGAACAGTTTCTCCCTAACTATTCTGTCTTAGGCTTCTCATGATTTTGAATACCTCTATCAAATCTCCTCTCAACCGTCTCTGCTCTAAGGAGAACAGCCCCAGCTTCTCTAGTCTACCCACATAATTGAAGTCCCTCATCCCAGGAATCAGCCTCGTAAATCTTTTCTGCACCCTCTCAAGGGCCTTCACATCCTTCCTAAAATGTGGTACCCAGAATTGGACACAATACTCCAGTTGAGGCCGAGCCAGTGTTTTATAAAGGTTCATCATAACTTCCTTGCTTTTGTACTCTATGCCTCTATTTATGAAGCCCAGGATCCCGTATGCTTTTTTAACCGCTTTCTGAACCTGCCCTGCCACCTTCAATGATTTGTGCACATATACCCCCAGGTCTCTCTCGGGGGGGGGGGGGGAAAGAGACAAAGGGAAAATAAGAAAAAAAAAAATGTAAAATTTTACATTTTTAAAAATTTCCAACAATTCACAACCTGAAGGAATGGGACTCCACACTTCTAATTGTTCACTTTCTGGCCAAGGGAGGTTGATTGACAGTCATCAACAATGAACACATTAAGAGTTAATTACTAGACTTGCCTTTCTGGCACGTTTAATGGGCAATTAACGTGCAAATGCAGCAACTTCATGAAAATCAGAGGTTATGGGCGAGATGTCATTTTCAAAAAGCTAATGGCGAAGTGACGCAGATCAGCCAGCAACTTGTGGCGATTTGCAATTCATGAGGTATCTCTATCGCCACACATTGCTGGTCAATTGGTGCATTTGTGCATTAATAACAGTGTGCGTTTTTCAGACGCTGTTATTTTTTCAGTAAAATCTGGACCATAGTGTGCAACATTCACCTGGCTGATCTGAATTGCACAGATGGTTGCATCTTATTACAGATTGCACTAAGTTCAGCAATAAAGGAGCATTGCACATCTGTGATGGGGATTGTGGGCAGAATTAACATGCAGCTAATTTTTAGTGTAGGATAATAGGTGGAAGTATTGCTTGTCTCATGGTATTAAGATTAATAGTAAATTTATAAAGTTCCTCAGAGGTCTATTAGAATGCCTGGGCATCTTCAAAATGTTTCTGGAGTTATACCACCCCTGGTGAAATCTCCAAGCATGTGAGACTATCTAATGGAGGTGGTCACAAGTCTCTTGGTTTAGTGTGCTCACAAATTAGTGTTGGCCTGAATGAATCTTGAGTTATACTGTAATTTTCACCATTGTGTAAATTCCAAATCACTTCATGTCAGTGCAAAAGTAATTGCACCTTTGTCCTGTCCGTTACTTTAGCTGACCATTCATTGAACTGTGTTCTATTGCAAATTCTTATCTTTACGCACGTAATATATATCAAAATGTCATTTTCTTAATTAGCAGAGAAAGGTAGTACATATATTGTATACAATATTTGAACAAGGATCAGAAACTTGTAGAACTGGCCATTAAAGGAAATCAAATTCAGGTAAAAATCAGCAATTTTACTGAAGATAAAAAATAGCAGCTCTTAAAAGATTTTATGTAATTTTCCTTGTGACAAATATGATAGTTTATTTTGACACAAACTTGCTATGATAATACATATTCAAGTATCCAGCCCTATTTACATGCAAAGATTATGGGTATGTACATTTTAGAAGCTAGCCAATACTTCCGTGAAGTGCAAAGAAAGCACCACGGCAGTCTAATGAAATACTAAACTGTAAGGTCTGCAGAATAATGCTACTGCTATTATGTATATGTTCATTACTTTTATGGTTACTATCACTGCAATGACGATTAATGTTGCTTCACTAGTTGTCAGTTCCTGTATTCTGATGGTGTGTTCTGCCATAAAATGACTAACATTTGCACTGCAATGTACATCCAGCAACAGATAAACAACATGAGCATGACTCAAAGGTTTATTGATTACATTTTACCAAACGCCGTCTGGTATGCGTTACATTAAAAAAATATTATGAAGTTCAGTGACATGTCCTAGATATTAAAGTACTGCTAAGCAGTTTTGCTGGTTGAATCATCCGCTTTGTGCATTAATTTAAAGAAGTATTGTAACTTATTTGAAATAGCTGATGCAATCACAGTGGAGTTTAGGATTGTATGTAATATATGGTCCCTTACCAACTAGCCACAAACAAAATTACATTTTTTTCAAATTACAGTTGGGTTCAGTAATGGGAGAATTCTTGTATTGGAGAGATGATTTTCAGTGGGTTGAATGGCCTTCTCTTGTCTTTTATGTTTTTATATATAAAACTCTTATTTCCAGTGGTGCAATGGAACCATCAAATGAAGCCTGAACCATACTGATTACACAAATGTATTTGGAGGATTTGAATTTATAGGCCATGCAAGCTTTTTCTCTCTCGCTTCTCTGTCGAATGTTTCATAGATTGTATCTTTGGTAATGGTTTTGGTGGGTGCAGGGATCTCTGTGATCCCAACATAGTTCTTTTTTGCCATCCTGGAACTGGTAGTGATGGTGTATGCATTGCTACGGTAACATTTCAGTGATGACATGCAGAAAGTCTCCTTCATACCACGCCTGAAGTTCGCATTGAAGATTGAATAGAGGCTGGGTTTAGATGCTGAAGAGCTGAAAGACACCAATGCGATGGATAGAAAGAGTGCTGAACACCTCGTGTAATCCATCTGATCTGGTTGCCAGATCTGAACTACATAAAAAGGAAACCAGGACAACAAGAACATGCAATTTAACATCAAAAACATCTTGATCGTTTTGACCTTCGTTCTGGGTACAATGTTCATTGTCCTCCTAACAGTCCTGCCATCTGTGCCAATTCTCCAAATGTATTTGATGACTTTTTGGTAAAACAGTATGATGAGGACAGACGGAACCAGAAATCCCACCAAAAGATGAACCGTGCCATAGACAACACCACTCCAGGACTGGGGCAGGAACAAATTACAGGTGCCACCTTCTGTCCCATAGAAAAACAAAGTGGGGGACACAAACGCAGCATCAAAAATCCAGGATGCTGCGATCATCTTTTTGGCCTTCTTCCTGGACACTTTGAAACTCAAAGGATACACGATGGTATAAAATCTGTCCATGCAGATGGAGAGAAGGACATAGATCTGGACTCCAGGGGTGAGATACTGAATGTACCTAACCAATTTGCACATGACATCCCCTAACAACCACCTCCCTGTGGTAAAGTGCAGAAGGACAAAGGGAGTGCTGGCCACGCTGATGAGCAGATCTGCACATGCCATGGACACCACAAAGTAATTGGTAGTTGATTGTGTCCTCCTACTCCTGTGGATCACGAGGCAAACCAGTGAGTTCCCAAACAAAGCAACAAGCCAGATCACACCAAAAATGAAGCTGACGGCGACAATTTCCCCTGTTGTGAATTCCTGATATATGGTAGTGTTCATTTCTGTCCGGCCCTGTCCATTGAGTCCCAGCTGCCCTTGGCTACCTACGGGTGGTGTGTTTAATATTTCACTTGAATTGGCCGAAGTTGCAACTGTTGGGGTTGAAACGGAGGGTGTCATATTAAGAATTTCTTCGGCTAACACCATATTCAAGTTTTGTACTAAACAACTTCTGGGGACAAAAAATAGGAATTAGGACATTTTTGTTTTATTAGAGCAATTAAAAAGCTTTACAGTTGACATCAAAATAGCTTTAAGATAATGCGTTTCTAAAAGCAACTGTTTGAAAGTAACTATAGCTGTACATTACTTTTTCACTATCTTAATTTTTCAGTCATTGAGGCCACAAGGAATCTATTCAAACAATACTGATTTATTTAGTATTGAACAGCATTTCTAAACATCATTACAGAAACTTTAAGTCTATTCCATGTACTAGCATAAACCCATGTGACACCTAATGTGAGCATCAAGTACTCTCAAGCTAATGATGCTTCCTGTACTCTAGAGCAACAATATAAACAGGTTCCAACCCTAATAAGGACATATCCACATTCTGTAATAGCAATCTTTCTGGTCTGTTTCAATGGGATTAGCACATTTATTATAACTGCTGGCGTGACATCGGCCGTCTCAATTTCTCTGCTGCCCCTCACTCACTCCAACCTACTCCTTCTGAACTTGAAGCACTCCTACCTCCCCCTGGACCTGGACCATGACCCCACTACCAAACATGAAGCCATTGTTTCGAAGACTGCAACTGACCTCATCTCTGGAGATCTTCCCTCCACAGCTGTCAACCTCATCGTCCCCCAATCCCGCACAGCCCGTTTGTGCCTCCTTCCCAAAATCCACAAACAAGGCTGCCCTGGTAGGCCCATCCTTTCAGCCTGTTCTTACCCCACGGAACTGATTTCTTCCTATCTCAACTCAATTTTTTCTCCTTGTCCAGTCTCTTCCCACCTACATTCACGACTCTTCTGACACCCTCTGCCACTTTAACAGTTTCCAGGTCCCAACTGTCTCCTTTTCACTATGAACGTCCAATCCCTCTACACCTCCATCCCCCACCAGGATGGCCTGAGGATGCGCCGCTTCTTCCTTGAACAGAGGCCCAACCCGCCCCCATCCACCACCACTCGCCTTCGCCCGGCTGAACTTGTTCTCACACTGAACAACTTTTCCTTTGACTCCATTCACCTCCTCCAAATTAAAGGTGTTACTATGGGAACCTGCATGGTTCCTAGCTATGCCTGCCTTTTTGTGGGATATGTGGAACATTCTTTGTTCCAGTCCTACTCGGGTCCCCTCCCTCACCTCCATTTCCAGTATATTGATGACTGTATCGGCGCCGTTTCCTGCTCTCGCCCTGAACATGAAGACTTCATTCACTTTGCTTCCAGTTTCCACCCTTCCCTCACCTTCACATGGTCCATCTCTGACTCTTCCCTTCCCTTCCTCGACTTCTCTGTCTCCATTTCTGGGGATAGGCTATTGACAAACACTTCCTCTGACCCTGACAATCATGTGTGCAGGAAGTGTGTCCAGCTGCAGCTACTGGCAGACTGCATTGCTGCGATTAGGTTCATACTGGACCATTCGCAATGCTGAGGACGTCATGAATAGCACGTTTGATCAGTTGGTCACACCGCAGGCAAAGGTTGGACAGGCAGAAAGGGAAGGGGTGACCAACAGATAGAGTACTAGGCACAGGCAGGTAGTGCAGGGGTCCCCTGTGGACATCCCCCTCAAACAGATACACCACTTTGAGTACTGTTGGGGGGGATGGCTTATCAGAGGAAGGCAGCAGCAGCCAACTTCCTGGCACCAGGAGTGCTTCTGCTACACAGGACGGGAGGAAAAAGAGGGGTAGAGCTATAGTAATAGGGGATTCTATTTTAAGGGGAATAGATAGGCGTTTCTGCGGCCGCAAACGAGACTCCAGGATGGTGTGTCGTCTCCCTGGTGCAAGGGTCAAGGATGTCTCCGAGCGGCTGCAGAACATCTTGGAAGGGGAGGGTGAACAGCCAGTTGTCGTGGTGCATATAGGTACCAACGATATAGGTAAAAAACAGGATGAGGTCCTAAAAGCTGAATATAGGGAGTTAGGAGGTAAATTAAAAAATAGGACCTCAAAGGTAGTAATCTCAGGATTGCTACCAGTGCCACGTGCTAGTCAGAGTAGAAATAGAAGGATATTTCAGATGAATACGTGGCTAGAGGAATGGTGTGAGGGGGAGGGATTCAAATTCCTGGGACATCGGAACAGGTTCTGGGGGAGGTGGGACCGATGTCCTAGGGGGAGTGTTTGCTAGTGCTCTGGGGGAGGGTTTAAACTAAAATGGCAGGGGGTTGGGAACCTGAGCAGAGGGACAGAGGAAAGGGAAACCAGGATAAAAGAAAAAGATAGGAAGGAGAAAAACAAAAGTGGCAGTCAGAGAAATCAACAGTTTAAATCAAACATGGCCACAGTAAATAATAATTCAAATAGGTCTAAGCGTTAAAAAAAAAAAAAAGCCTGACGGCTTTGTGTCTTAATTGCGAGGAGCATTCGTAATAAGGTGGATGAATTAGCTGCGCCAATAGAGGTAAACGATTATGATTTGATTGGGATTACGGAAACATGGCTCCAGGGTGGCCAAGGCTGGGAACTCAATATTCAGGAAAGATAGGCAAAAAGGAAAGGGAGGTGGGGTAGCATTGCTGGTTAAAGAAGGGATTAACACAATTGTAAGGAAGGATATTAGCTCTGATGATGTGGAATCTGTATGGGTAGAACTGAGAAATACCAAGGGGCAGAAAATGTTAGTGGGAGTGATATATAGACCTCCAAACAGTAATGCGGAGGTTGGGGATGGCATTAAAAGGGAAATTAGAGAAGCGTGCAATAAGGGCACAGCAGTCATCATGGGTGACTTTAATCTACATATAAATTGGGCTAACCAAATTAGTAACAATATTGTGGAGGAGAAATTCCTGGAGTGTTTATGGGATGGTTTCCTGGACCAATATGTCGAGGAACCAACCAGAGATCAGGCCATCTTAGGCTGGGTATTATGTAACGAGAAAGGATTAATTAACAATCTGGAGCGATCATAATATGATAGAATTCTTCATTAAGATGCAGAATGAAGTTGTTGACTCAGAGACTAGGGTCCTGAATTTAAATAAAGGAAACTATGATGGTCTGAGGCGCGCGTTGGGTAGGATTGATTGGGGAATGTCACTCAAAGGGTTGACGGTGGATAGGCAATGGCAAACATTCAAAGACTGCATGGATGAACTACAGAATTTGTTCATCCCAGTTTGGCATAAAAATAAAACAAAAAAGGTGACTCAACCATGGCTAACAAGGGAAATTAGGGATAGCATAAGATCCAAGGAGAGGACATATTAATTGGCCAGAAAAAACAGTAAACCTGAGGATTGGGAGCAGTTTAGGATTCAACAAAGGAGGACAAAGGGATTAATTAAGAAGGGGAAAATAGAATATGAGAGTAAGCTTGCAGGGAACATAAAAACTGACTGTACTGTAAAAGCTTTTATAGATGTGAAGAGAAAAAGATTGGTGAAGTCAAGCGTAGGTCCCTTGCTGTCAGAATCAGGGGAATTTATAATGGGGAACAAAGAAATGGCAGACCAATTAAATATATATTTTGGTTCTGTCTTCACAAAGGAGGACACAAATAACCTCCCAGAGATGTCGAGGAACATAGGGTCTGATGAAAGGCTGGAACTGAAAGAAATCAGTATTTGTTGGGAAATGGTGTTAAGGAAATTGATGGGATTGAAGGCCGCTAAATCCCCAGGGCCTGATGATCTACATCCTAGGGTACTTAAGGAAGTGGCCCTAGAAATAGTAGATGCATTGCTGATCATCTTCCAACATTCGATGGAATCTGGAACGGTACCCATGGATTGGAGGGTAGCTAATGTTACCCCACTATTCAAAAAAGGTGGTAGAGAGAAAACAGGGAATTACAGACCGGTAAGCCTGACATCGGTAGTGGGGAAAATGCTAGAGTCCATTATAAAAGATGTAATAGCAGAGCACTTGGAAAACAGTGACAGGATCGGACAAAGTCAACATGGATTTACAAAGGGTAAATCGTGCTTGACTAATCTACTGGAATTTTTTGAGGATGTAACTGGTAAAATAGATAAGGGAGAACCAGTGGATGTGGTGTATTTGGACTTTCAGAAGGCTTTCGATAAGGTCCCGCATAAGAGATTAGCGTGTAAAGTTAAGGCACATGGGATTGGGGGCAAGGTACTGACTTGGATAGAGAACTGGTTGGCAGACAGAAAGCCGAGTTGGAATAAATGGGTCTTTTTCCGAGTGGCAGGCAGTGACTAGTGGGGTACCGCAGGGATCGGTCCTTGGACCCCAGCTATTCACAATATATATTAATGATCTAGACAAGGGAACTAGATGTAATATCTCCAAATTTGCAGACGACACAAAGCTGGGTGGGCGTGTGTGCTGTGAGGAGGATGCCGAGAAACTCCAGGATGATTTGGACAGGTTGGGTGATTGGGCAGAAGCATAGCAGATGCAATATAATGTGCTAAATGTGAGGTTATCCACTTTGGTAGCAAAAACAGTAAGGCAGATTATTATCTGAATGGCAATAGTTTGGGAGAAGGGGAAGTGCAACGAGACCTGGGTGTCCTTGTGCACCAGTCGCTGAAGGTAAGCATGCAGGTGCAGCAGGTGGTTAAGAAGGCAAATAGTATGCTGGCCTTCGTAGCGAGAGGATTTGAGTACAGGAACAAGGATGTCTTGCTGCAGTTGTACAGGGCCTTGGTGAGACCACATCTTGAGTATTGTGTGCAGTTTTGGTTGCCTTATCTGAGGAAGGGTGTTCTTGCCATGGAAGGAGTTCAGCGAAGATTCACCAGGCTGATACCTGGGATGGCAGGAATGACGTATGAGGAGAGATTGGATCGACTGGGCTTGTACTCGCTGGAGTTTAGAAGAATGAGAGGGGATCTCATCGAAACTTATAAAATTCTAACAGGACTAGACAGACTAGATGCTGGAAGGATGTTCCCGATGGTTGGGGAGTCCAGAACCAGGGGTCACAGTCTAAAGATAAGGAGTAGGCCATTGAGGACAGAAATGAGGAGGAATTTCTTCACCCAGAGAGTGGTGAACCTGTGGAATTCTCTACCACAGAAGGCAGTAGAGGCCAATTCATTAAATATATTCAAGAAGGAGTTAGATATATTTCTCAAGGTTAAAGGGATCAAGGGGTATGGGGAGAAAGCAGGGACCGGGTGCTGAATTTGGATGATCAGCCATGATCGCATTGAATGGCGGAGCAGGCTCGAGGGGCCGAATGGCCTACTCCTGCTCCTATCTTCTATTTTTCTATGTTTCACTAAGCCCAAAGACTCCCACAGCTACCTAGACTACACTTCCTCTCACCCCGCTTCCTGTAAGGACTCTTCCTTTCTCCCAGTTATTCCGTCTCTGCCGCATCTGCTCTAACGATGCCACCTTCCATACTAGTGCTTCCGATATGTCTTCCTTTTTCCTCAACCGAGAATTTCTCTCGACTGTGGTTGACACGGCCCTTGACCGTGTCCGTTCTATTTCCCGTACCTCTGCTCTCACCCCTTCCCCTCCCTCCCAGAACCACGATAGGGCACCCCTTGTCCTCGCCTTTCACCCCACCAGACTCCACATTCAACGGATCATCCTCTGCCATTTCCGCCATCTCCAGCATGATCCCACCACCAAACACGTCTTCCCACCCCCTCCCCTTTCAACATTCCAAAGGGACCGCTCCCTCCGTGACACCCTGGTCCACTCCTCTATCACACCCAACACCCCTTCCCACGGCACCTTCCCATGCAAGCACAAGAGATGCAACTCTGCCCTTTTACCTCCTCCCTTCCCACTGTGTAAGGCCCCAAACACCCCTTCGAGGTGAAACAGCGATTTACTTGTACTACTTGCAATTTAGTATACTGTATTCGCTGCTCACGATGCTGTCTTCTCTACATTGGGGAGACGAAATGCAGATTGGGTGACTGCTTTGTTGTACACCTCTATTCAGTCCATAAACGTGACCCCGAGCTTCCGGTCGCTTGTCACTTTAATTCTCCACTCTGACCTCTCCGTCCTAGGCCTCTTACACTGTTCCAACGAAGCTCAACGTAAGCTCGAGGAACAGCACCTCATCTTCCGATTAGGCACTTCATAGCCTTCGGGACTCAACATCAAGTTCAACAATTTCAGACTATAACCTCGGCCCCTTTAAAAAAAAAATTACTTATTTATTTTCTCTCTCATGACAGCTGTTGATGATTCTGCCATTCCCATTTACACTTCATCTAGATTCATCTTATGTTTCTTAACTTGCCCCATTACCATCTCCTTTTGCCTTGCACCATCATCCCTTTTGTCTTTTAATCTCTCCTGCCTTCCATCCTATCACAGACCTTCCCTTTTGTTCTTTCCTCCCCATCTCCCTTTTCTTTCCCCTAAACTTGCTTAAAAATCTGTTACATCTTTACCTTTTTCCAGTTCTGACGAAGAGTTTCAGACCTGAAACGTTAACTCTGATTTTCTCCCCCCACCGATGCTGCCTGACCTGCTGAGTGTTTCCAGCATTTTCTGTTGTTATTTCAAATTTCCAGCATCCACAATATTTTGTTATTGTAACATAACTCCGGAATCTGGACAATAATGTTGGAACTCGCAGATCTCAATTATTTCTATATCACTTTCTCCTGTATTGCAGTTGTTCTCAATTTCCAACTTGTCCATACTTCTAATTCACTTCTTCCTTTTCCATGTGCAATTTGCTCCATAATCCAAAACTCTGACACTGACCACAAAATTTGAGATTAAATCTAAACATGCTGTCCTTTACCACCATCCTCACCAATTGCACTAATTAGGATTCCAATGGGACATGATTAATCAAACCCTTACTATTAAGAAAGCATGATAACACAATACTTCAGTGGTAGTCACTGCCTATGTGGGTCCAATTTATTTATTAAGCAATTATGTTAACTATGTCTTAGCATGGGTGATTAGACTTGCTCACACGGTGTTTATACCAGCACTGTTTGCTATAAATGGATAAATTCAGCCTCTCAAAATAACTTGTGTTCATTGGATGGGCTGCAGCGTCCTTCAACTAGTAATTATATGACAGAAAATACTTTTCTTTCTTACAGCAGTGAGCAATACTGTTGGGAAAAACACCAATATAAATGGCAGCCTTCCTGGCTAGAATAAACAACCTGACTCTGACAAGAAATCAATTTTTTCTCTGCTGTTATACAGAAACTATCACCCTGCTCCTTCCAACCACAGTTTCAGCGTTAAACAGAACAAATGGACATTGACACAGGAAAAATAGCGCAGCAGCAATCCTAGTTAAAGCATCTGGAAACTTGATCTCATTAAGAATCATTATACTTTTAGATGAAACAGCCTGGAATGTTAGATTGAGATTATAAATACAAGGGTTGTAATTCAATCCTTCCTCTAGGGAAACTGGCAAAGTAATAACCTCTCTGTATGTGTGTGTGTATTTTTGGAGGGGAGACAAGAGCTGCACCTTAAATAGTTCGGACCTTCCCCGCATGGGGACTACTTTATACAGTGCATGCATGTAAATCCTATGTAAGCATTTGTTTTATACCAAATATATTCCTGGTGTGGCACACTAGTAAATAATGTTTCCAAGAATCCAAAGCCTTTATAAATATAGTACATTTTGAAACCAAAATGACGGAATCCCATCCCCCCCTTGTGAAGGGAAATGAAACTCTTTAAAACAGAAAAAGATGACTAATGTACAAAGTAAAAAAGATGTTAATGTTCAAATTACAAATGTACCGGTATGGTGGTAATCTGTGCAACAAGGAGAAAGAAGTTTGTAACAAAATCTGGTAGTTTTGAACTGTAGAGTTAGGGCTTGGTGTTACATGAAATAATGGAATTGATTATGAGGTGCAAACTTGAAGATTCTCTGCACACAACAGCCTAGTAAACAGCAGTCAATATGGCTTTAGAAGGTATAGATCCTGCATGACCAACCCAATTGGACTGTGGTAAATCCTAGGACATTGTATACTTAGAGTGCCAAAAGGCATTTGATAAAATTCTGCCCCAAAAGCTACTAGTTAAATTTAAAGTTGTGGGGATTCAGGGTAAAAATTGGGAAATGGATAATAAATTGGCTGACGGGTAAAAACAAGGTGTACTGGTCAGAGAAGTCATGGCATACGGGGGAAGCACTGAGTGGGCATCCCAGGATTCACAATTAGAACAACTACTTTTTCTAATTAACATCAATGACTTGGATTCAGAAACTAAATGCAAAGTGGTCATCTTGCAAATGTCACCAAACGAGATGGGGCAGTAGAATCAGAGGAGGCAGCTCAGAAAATACAGAATGGATTAAACAAAATACCTGAGTGGGTCCAACAATGGCAGATTAAATTTCACCGGGGTAAATGTAAAGTACTGTAATTAGGAAGGAAAACTGGGTGATATAAGCACTCTACGAATGGTGTTGAAATAGCTAAAGATGAAGTTGAAAGAAACCTAGGAGTCTTAGTGGATTCCAGATTCAACATGGTCAACAAAGCCAAAAGAATGTTGAGCCAAAACAGTAGAATATAAGTCATGATCAGCCGGTGCAGTGCTGTGGTCAGACCACACCTTGAGAACTGTGTCCAGTTCTGGTTGCCAAAAAACAAGGTAGGTAATGAAGCACAGGAGGCAGTGCAGGGAGGAGCCAGAGGCTGATCCCTAGTGTTAGGGGTCCCAGTTATAAGGAAAGATTTGAGAAATTTGAGTTTTTCAGTCTGCAAAGATGTTGGAGAGGTGATCTTATAGAAATATATGATAGTAAATGGTATAGAAAAGATTAATCTGGAATACTATACATTAAACTGTGGTGTCGGATGAGGGGACACAAGTTCAAAATAATACCTTTAGGACTGATATTCGTGTTCTTCACGCAGTGATCAACATTTGGAATGGACTTCGGGCAGAGTGATGAAGGCAGAAACCCTGAAATAATTTAAGAAACCATCAGAGGAAGCAGTGGGGGTGAGAGAAGGATAAGGTCCTTCTCGATGGACGAATTAAGATAGGTCGAATGGTAGTTGTACTTAGTCACCCGTAAGTATCTTGTAATATAGCGGTCTGAGGAAATCTCCCTCAGTTATTAAATTTTTATTCAACATAAAATTTACAAATTTGGATTATGTAATAAAATATGTTTCCGTAAGATTTCCACGTTTCTTAATCTATGTAAGCTACAGTGGATTTTTAAAACCATCTGTCATTTATCTTGTAATCAGTCAATTTATTATTGTAATACTGTTAGTTATATTTCATGAAACATCACATCATTGAAAAGAATATGCATCAGGGGGAGAAGTGTTTGCCCTTGGCGCCTGGAGCAGATTGGAGGCTTGACGCGGGTGAATTACTGGTCCCGTGGTATAATTGTTCAGAGTAAATCATTCGCAAACAGTTTAAACAGTTTCAAAGTAACGCGATCATATTTGTACAGAAAAACAATCTCTATTCGTAAAATTAATTTTAAAAGTCCTGTTGTTATCTCTTTTGGAGATTTTAGCGGTAGATACAACCGTACAGTCCTAAAGACAGGTAACATAATGCTCGTTGAAGCTCTCTTTCATTGCTTTCCCTTACCTGGTAAATTGACCAGCCCGCAGTGTTTCAATTTAATTTTAGATGATGTAAAAATCCTGTTGTTGTTTTAATTTGGGGTACTGTCTTTTGCATCTGATAAAACAGGTTCATTGCGAACCCATCAGGAAAGCTGTTTTCTCTGTTAATTCGGCCACTCATGCGTGAAGGCTAGAAAAGGAAATTCGCATCAGTTCTGAACATCACATTATAAAAACCCAGTTTTAACATGGTCAGTCTTGCCAATAGGAAACCATTCTCAGATCACTTGTCCTTGTTGTACTGCAAACAAAGCCGCGAGAGACCGAGACATCAGGATGCAGGAGTTGGAAGGGTGAGAATGACAGGCAACTACGGCTTCTGATGCTAGTCGGAATTACAACTCCGAGATCACGTTCTCTTGGTGAGATAGAACAACACCGATCGATTGAGAAAGTGCGCACAAGAATGAGCAGATCAAACCCAACCACAGAACCTCTGATCTGCACCGACTGTTATCATTTCCAGCCAGTCTAATCAGGATACTTCAAAAGTATTTCAACCTAAGCGATTGCCATTTTCCATACATCTCGGGGGCAGAAAGACCCTTCGTGCCTTTTGTGAATTCTGTGCACGGAGAAGCAATCGCCTCAAGCAGGAATCCATCCTCATTTCATCTACAGTTTAAAAAGAACCAAACGCAAAACCATTCATTAACTTTGTCAAAATATGTCAGTGTTAAACTGATCAAACCCTTGGCTCCGCACAGACGTTGGTAAAATGACCCGAATTATAGAAATATGCCTGGATTCAGCTGTTTGTACAAACCCTTCTCCCCCCGCCCACCCAGACCCCAGTTTGCTGCTATTCCATACCTGGCTCAAGCCCGGCTTGACTCCCCAGATAGAGCCGGAACATGGGTTACCCGTACCGCGGCCAAGCTGTTCACCCCAGACTGAAACAAGATGTCGGGGTATCCTGGTCAAAGCACCGATTCTTTTTTTTCTGGCGTAAAAACGGTCACGTGGGGGGATTGTCATGTGATCTTCTCCAAGCTTCATTTTAACCATGTTCTGCATGTTGCAGTAATACGGTCTAGTCATTCAGAAAAAAAACACGACCAGGATTCGTCCCGACCAATACTTTACCTTTTCCACATGAAAATATTTTAGTAATACATCGAAATGACGCCAGTACTTTTTCCTGATTTTTTAAATACAAATTAAGATTCTCTTAAATTAGTTGGAATGTTCAGGACCACGGAGAGCTCGTTCCATTTAAAGCCAGCCTTACCCCCCCCGCCAACTCGTTCACTTTTTGCTCTTTTAAATGAAACATAACATGTAAACAATCTTAAGGCCAAAGGGTTGGCAAACTGAATCTAGCTGAAAAGGATTAGGTGCTTATAGCTCTGTGTGCGGGTAAATGTATTCATGCAGAACTGTGGGAAATTACAAAATACAGGACGGGGAAAACAAATCTGTTCTTCTTAGAGTGTCAGTGGGCTCAGTTCTAGCACACTCACCTCAAAGTCAGAAGTTGTGGGTTCAAGTCCCACTCCAGAGATTAGAGGGATAGCAAAATACTGCAGATGTTGGAAATCCGAAATAACAACAGAAAATGCTGGAAAAACTCAGCAGGTCAGGCAACATCCGTGGAGAGAAATTTGAGTTGACGTTTCGGGTTTGACCCTTCTTCAAAACTGGAGAGAAAAGGAACTAGATCGAAGGCAGGGCTGCGATCGGACAAAAGAATAAAAGAACCAAAAGAAGTAAAAGAGATTAGAAGCTAGACGAGATGGTAATAGGCTGGGATTAGGTGTAAAGTGTACTGGCAGGGCATAGGTTATTGACCAATATTTACTACAAGCCCACAGACTCCCACAGCTACCTGGACTACACTTCCTCCCACCCCGCTTCCTGTAAGGACTCTATTCCATTCTCCCAGTTTCTCCGCCTCCGCCGTATCTGCTCCGACGATGCCACCTTCCACACCAGTGCTTCAGACATGTCTTCCTTTTTCCGCAACCGAGGATTCCCCTCTACCGTGGTTGACACTGCCCTCGACCGTGTCAGTTCTATCTCCCGCACCTCTGCCCTCACCCCTGCCCCTCCCTCCCGGAACCACGATAGGGTTCCCCTTGTCCTCACCTTTCACCCCACCAGCCTCCACATTCAACGGATCATCCTCCGGCATTTCCGCTACCTCCAAAGTGATCCCACCACCAAACGTATCTTCCCCTCCCCTTTCAGCATTCCGCAGGGACCGCTCTCTCCGAGACACCCTAGTCCACTCCTCTATCACCCCAAACAGCCCTTCCCCTTCGCCTGGCACCTTCCCGTGCAAGCGGAGGAGATGTAACACCTGCCCCTATACCTCCCCCCTCCCCACTGTCCAGGGCCCCAAACACCCCTTCCAGGTGAAACAGCGATTTACTTGTACTTCTCGCAATCTAGTATACTGTATTCGCTGCTCACGATGCGGTCTCCTCTACATTGGGGAGACCAAACGCAGATTGGGTGACCGCTTTGCGGAACACCTCCGTTCAGTCCGTAAGGGTGACCCCAAGCTTCCGGTCGCCTGTCATTTCAATTCACCGCTCCATTCCCACTCGGACCTCACCGTCCTTGGCCTCTTGTACTGTTCCACGGAAGCTCAACGTAAACTCGAGGAACAGCACCTCATCTTCCGATTAGGCACTCTGCAGCCTTCCGGTCTCAATATCGAGTTCAACAATTTCAGATCATAACCTCGGCCCCTATTTCATTTTTACTTATATTTTTCCACTCCTTTCCTCCCCCCCCCTTTCCTTTTGTTTCTCTCTCACACCTGGCAGCTATCTTTTGCCCTGCCAGTACACTTTACACCTAATCCCAGCCTATTACCATCTCGTCTAGCTTCTAATCTCTTTTACTTCTTTTGGTTCTTTTATTCTTTTGTCTGATCGCAGCCCTGCCTTCGATCTAGTTCCTTTTCTCTCCAGTTTTGAAGAAGGGTCAAACCCGAAACGTCAACTCAAATTTCTCTCCACGGATGTTGCCTGACCTGCTGAGCTTTTCCAGCATTTTCTGTTGTTATTTCAGAGATTAGAGCATATATTCCAGACTGACAATCCAGTGCAGCACTGAGGGACTGCTGCACAATCAGAGGTACATTATTTTGGATGAGACTTTAAACCCAGGCCTCTCTGCCCTCTCATGTGGACCTAGAATATCCCATGGCACTATTTAGAAGAAGAGCATGGGAATTCTCCCCATGTCCTGGACAATGTTTATGCCTCAACCAGCATCACTAAAAGAAACAGATATCTGGCCAATTATTGTTGTTTGTGGGAGCTTGCTGTGCATGAATTGGCTGCCGTGTTTCCTACATTACAGCAGTGCCTATACTTCAAAATTATTTCATTGGCTTTTAAGCTCTTGGGGACATCCTGAGGTCCTGAAAGGCGCTGTATAAATGCAAGTCTTTCATTCTAAGTGAGTTTGAGAACTCGAACCTCATTACCAAAACAGCGCTGTAACTCAGACAAATCTTTCCAAATAGATAATAACATTAAATAATTTTGACTAGTCAAAAATTTATCAGTGAGATTATATTTTTTTATTTGAGCTCGAAGATCAAATGGGCAATGCACTGGACCCATTGTTTGCAGCTCCGGAAAGGGTTTTCAGTAACAGCTAACTGAAGTTGCACATTAGCAGCAACTCCAAAAGCAAAATACTGCGGATGCTGGAAATCTGAACTAAAAGCAGAAAATGCTGAGAATACTCAGCAGGTCAGGCAGCGTTTGTGGAGAGAGAAACAGGAGTTAATGTTTCAGGTCGACGACCTTTGGTCAGAACACTAAATCCAGACCTGCACACATAACATCTAACGATAGCACATTGTACACGCCTTGCATTTTCACTTGCATCATCCTACCGGTGATACCGAAGTGCACATTGGTTTGTCAGAATACGCCGCTTCCCCGAAGTATATTGACTTGGTGATAGCAAAATACTGCAGATGTTGGAAATCCGAAATAACAACAGAAAATGCTGGAAAAACTCAGCAGGTCAGGCAACATCCGTGGAGAGAAATTTGAGTTGACGTTTCGGGTTGGACCCTTCTTCAAAACTGGAAAGAAAAGAAACTAGATCGGAGGCAGGGCTGCGATCGGACAAAAGAATAAAAGAAACAAAAGAAGTAAAAGAGATTAGAAGCTAGACGAGATGGTAATAGGCTGGGATTAGGTGTAAAGTGTACTGGCAGGGCAAAAGATAGCTGCCAGGTGTGAGAGAGAAACAAAAGGAAAGGGGGGGGGGGGGGGGAAGGAGTGGAACAATTACAAGAGAAAATGAAATGGGGGCCGAGCTTATGATCTGAAATTGTTGAACTCGATATTGAGTCCGGAAGGCTGCAGACTGCCTGGTGCTGATGAGGTGCTGTTCCTCGAGTTTACGTTGAGCTTCCGTGGAACAATACAAGAGGCCAAGGAAGGTGAGGTCCGAGTGGGAATGGAGCGGTGAATTAAAATGACAGGCAACCGGAAGCTCAGGGTCACCCTTATGGACTGTCAGTAAGGACCTCACCGTCCTTGGCCTCTTGTATTGTTCCACGGAAGCTCAACGTAAACTCGAGGAACAGCACCTCATCTTCCGATTAGGCAGTCTGCAGCCTTCCGGACTCAATATCGAGTTCAACAATTTCAGATCATAAGCTCGGCCCCCATTTCATTTTCTCTTGTAATTGTTCCACTCCTTCCCCCCCCCCTTTCCTTTTGTTTCTCTCTCACACCTGGCAGCTATCTTTTGCTCTGCCAGTACACTTTACACCTAATCCCAGCCTATTACCATCTCGTCTAGCTTCTAATCTCTTTTACTTCTTTTGTTTCTTTTATTCTTTTGTCCGATCGCAGCCCTGCCTCCGATCTAGTTTCTTTTCTTTCCAGTTTTGAAGAAGGGTCCAACCCGAAACGTCAACTCAAATTTCTCTCCACGGATGTTGCCTGACCTGCTGAGTTTTTCCAGCATTTTCTGTTGTTATATTGACTTGGTTCCAGTTTCATTCGTTCTCGCATTAAGAATAGTCGTAAACCTGTGTATGTGTGGTAGTTATAAAAGAAATACAGACAAAGTATAAATCAAATCGAGCGTTCGTTCCATTTACTGGATGACTCGCTCCCGAGCTGCATTGACGTGTTTGTTGCCATGACTCCATCCGAATGATGAGCTTCTTTGCTGATGGTCACCATGGGACCCTGGCAATTGTTGGGCACAGTAGGAGTATCGGAAGAGCAGCAGCTGCCGCGCACCGCGCCAACCATCCAATTCGCTCCTAACAGCAGCACACATATTTCTGCTGCAAATAAACGTGTTTTTTTTTTGTTATTATTGTTATTAGGGAGTCTCCCCTCAAACTCAAGTACTTACATCAGTGTATGTTTTGCATCGTTGTGGACATTTATTTTAGTAGCTTCCTAAATTTAATTCTATTTCACTACCTCTGTCTTTGCATTTCAAATGTAACCCACGGCTCCCGGATTACAGAACATGCAAAAACGTTGAGATGAAACAGAAATAATATGCCCTTTCTCTTTTGCTTCATCGTCAGTCTTCAAAATTGATCGTGCAAATATCTTGGATGGGGTTTTAGCAGATGTATTACAGCAACATATTATTAGTTTCGATGAATATTTGGGGGTAAAGGACGTCGTTTGTCGCTTGTGAGTTGCTGTTCCTATCTTGTTCATTGGGGACGATTGAACTGCAAGTATCTGTGGCACCCTGCAGACAAGCGACATCTTTTGGAAACAACGATCCAGATGTGTGCAGATGTCGATGCACGTAGTGGAGTTTCGGGTGCAAAAAATGAATCCTGCCCTCTGAGCAATTTAATTTTTTTATCTGAAAGGTGACGATTTAGTACTAATCTTAAGAGATTTGAACGTAAACTGCAATTATACTGCTGCTAACTGGATGACAGGCAAAGCCTGCAGACCGGAGTTACACTGGGCACTGCTAACTGCCGCACTCAAACTGAGGTCAGCCACAAAACAGCTCTGCTCGGGGTGGCTTTTTAAGATTAAGAAAGTATAGGCGGGAGCAATTATTCTCTTCTAACATTAAACAAGATCCCATACAACATTCTTCAGCAGATCACCTAAGTATTTTAGAATGCGGCTTTACATTAGGTTGGAGTTATACTACAGCTAGTGCAAACTCGAAGCGGCGTGAGGTGACTTTCTGGATACGGTCTCACACCAGTTGGCTTTAGTGAACTAGGGATGCAGTATTTGACCTGACTCCCAAGTGCCAGTATAACTGCACCCTTAAAGAATTGGATCATTGTACCGCCTGAAATATTTCCGTCCACAGCATTATTTATTTGGTATTTTCTGTAATTATCATAAAATGCACCACGTAACTCTTTAAAATATTATACTTACCTAATTCTTAGCACCTAGTAAGGTCGCGGCGCATTTTCTTTGAGTTTAGTTCTTTAATCAGTGGGCTTTTGTTTTAAATCACAAGGTGCATGATACACCACCAAATTATAACTTTGGAAAAAATCCATTAATAGCCATAGGTGCCGTTATTTATTTGCATTATCCCATCTTTTAAAAAATGTGTGTTTATTCAACTCTGCGCTGCCTTGGAAGACAAGCTACAGAGGAGAAGACAATGGAACCATTAATATTTGCGATACATTGTAAAAAAACATGTTCCCTTCGGGGCTTGACGTTTCAGTAGGATAATTACTGGGCAGTGCCAACTTTCGATCCATTTCCGAAGCACAGAGTTTAGAAGAATGAGAGGGGATCTCATTGAAACTTATAAAATTCTATCAGGACTAGACAGACTAGATGCAGGAAGGATGTTCCCGATGGTCGGGGAGTCCAGAACCAGGGGTCACAGTCTAAGGATAAGGAGTAAGCCATTTAGGACAGCGATGAGGAGGAATTTCTTCACCTAGAGAGTGGTGAACCTGTGGAATTCTCTACCATAGAAGACAGTTGAGGCCAATTCATTAAATGTATTCAAGAAGGAGTTAGATATATTTCTTAAGGCTAAGGGGATCAAGGGATATGGGGAGAAAGCAGGAACAGGGTACTGAATTTGGATGATCAGTCATGATCGCATTGAATGATGGAGCAGGCTTGAGGGGCTGAATGGCCTACTCCTGCTCCGATCTTCTATGTTTCTATGTTTCACTCCACTTGTGCTGTGCTTCCAACTTTGTGGACCATTCTTCCATGTGGCATTGCATCAAAAGCTTTGCTGAAATCCACTGAATTCTCATTGAGTTCCACAAGGTTTGCTGTCTCTTCAAAGAACTCCAGGAAATTTGTCAAACATGATAGCCTTCCCATAAAGTTAAGCTGCCTCCCTCTTATAGTTCCATATTTTATCAGGTGATTCAACATTTATTCCTTCAATATACCCTCCAGTATTTCCCTATAACGGATGCCAGGTTGACCTGCCTGTAGTTCTCTGGCTTATCTCTTTGCTCCTTTTTATAGATTGGCATCACATTTCCCTTTCCCCAATTCTGAGATACGGTCCCAATTTCCAAGAATCCCTAAAGATACCGACTCCCATGTCCAATTTCATTAGCTACTTCCTTAAGTACACTAAGGTGCAATCTGTATTGCCATTTATGTGATCTCTTGGTTTGGTTCAGGTCGGACTGTGTCGACCGTTTTTTGACGTGTGAAGTTCACGTATAAATTGGCTCTGACTGAAACTCCCAGTTCAGAGTCATCACCTTCAGTCAGGACCTGAGTCCAAGGAGATAGGGAGAGAGATGCAGCCTGTTAAAAGTGACAGACTGGGGAGACTGACCGCACCTTGTGCAGTGCAGGGGGATTCTGGCTGAAGTTACAGCATGAATATCAACGGGTTATAGGATTACTATAAGTTACAGATAGAATTTCGGGGCAGTGCGCCCAGTACTACCAGTTACATATAGATTATCAGTGAGCTATTGTATTGTTGGTTATGAGGGGAATCTGAGTGTTACCACTTAACTATTAGTTGTCAGTACAATTTCAGTGAGTTACTATGAGTTACTGGTTGAATCAAAGTTCCTTCCACCTCTGGTTTCCTCCCTGTGAATCCCTCCCCCACCTTCGGTTGTCCCTCTTTGCCGCCCTTGGTTTCCCTTCTTTGTTTGCTCGCGGGTGGACTCTTGGTTCTTGGAACTTCTCTCACAGCAGTCCTTGGCGCAAATCCATGAGCAAGGATACCCAATTACAGGGACCCAACCTTTATAAGGTAAGTGCAATAACATTTGCAGACATCACATGATCAGGCACCATCTGGTCAGATGTCATGTGGACATATCTAGGAATATCTCCAACCAGAGTTGGCAACTCTAGGGTGAGAGGACCTGTAGGACGTGGCAGTAGGGAGAGGGAATGAGGGCTTCTAAAATATGTCAGTGTGGGGGGGGGGAGGGGGGTGGCGCGTGCCGGGGCCTTCAGTTATACCTTTTCGAAAAACCTTATCTTCGCGCCAAATCTGGTTAGTTCTTTGTCTTAATTTTGGCGGGCTAGTTTTCAATAATGGTAGCAATCCATGTTAACTGTTTTTAGATGGCTGGTAATTGCATTTACCAGCCCGATAATTGACTTGTATTGTTCTGAAAGTTCTTGATGGGCTTGTCCAGCCTCGATGGCTGTGTTTAATCTGTGTCCGATTATGTATGCAGACTGTTTGATGGTTTTAACTATGGGCCTCACTGAATTTAGATCTAACTCCAATTTGGTCTGATACATTATTCAAAGCTCTGTCTGGCAAAGTTCTCTTCACAGAAAGCCTGCAGCCTTAGTTTCGATTACTCCCAAGCTGTCTGCTCTGCAGAGTCCACTTTTGAATCCCACAGGATTTCTGCCATGAGGTCCGGAAGCCATCTTGGGTACCTTTTAATTTAAAAATGTCCATTGCAGGGTCCCTTTTTTAAAATTAATAATAACCTTCTGGGAGATGTAGAAATTTTGCAATCTTACATTCCCCCCTGTGATACTAAAACTTGCTTGAAGTATCATATTCTTAAAGTGAGCAAAATTTTTCTGACCCTCCATAGTCAACCTTCCCCTGCAATTATCTATCTAATATACCCACGACACATGCACTTCCCATTCCATGAAAATGTAGTGTACATCAGCACACAGAGAGTAAAATTACAGGCTTTACACACACACATCCAAGCATGGAGGGGGTCTAACACCCCTGCACCACTTGGTACACATATCTTTATTAAACCGCATCACAACACAAACAAAAAAAGAAAACCTTGAATTAAAAATAACAAACACAAAGAAACAACAATTCTTTAATCAAATACAGGGAAAAAGACTTAAACTGGTGTATCTTCCTCCACCTCTACATAATGTTCCTTCCAAAAGCTATGGTTTCAGAATTCTGACCACCGACCTTTTCCCTTACACTGGATGCAAACTAAATACAGCACTATTCCTAACTGGCAAACCACGAGAATGTGGGAAGCCAGTCTGATCCACGAAGGGACCTCTATATTATTGAAAAGGTCCCACCAGGGTGGAGTCACAATATCCAATATCTTAGTCCCTATCTCTACTGTTTTCTGCTCGAGAGTGTAAAAATGTTTCTGTGAAACTATAACGGCCTTTAGAATTTTGGTCAAGTGTTCAGGGAGAGGGGGAATTTCATAGCCAAAGTGCGCTATGTACTTCTGCAAATTTGTAAAATGCTCCTTCACAGTGAGGTGAACAGTGGAGGGTTCAGGGATGGGGACAATTCGCTCCTGGGCCACTTGAACTTCTGCCTCGGGTTTAAAACAGAAACTGCCGTCACTGACCGGGCACCAGCTATGCTGTCCGTGCTGGTAGTGGGACGCGCCGGTGGTGACACAATATGTCCCACCCCTATATGCTACCTGCGGGGGAACATGGCCTTGTGCCATTGTCTCCATGGTACAATTTATAGGCTTCGCATCAGCAGCTCTGAACCCACACTGCAGTTTTGAAAAGGCATTCAAGTGCTGGGGACACAGGATTATGTGTGCTCCCTGGCTCCGGCACCCTGAGAGGTCGGTACCTGTCATAGCGTGCTCCCACTTAATGACGTAAGGCGGGACCGCTGTGAAACGAATGTGTGCACCCCCTTGAATGAATCCAATGTTCTCAACCCGGGTCGGCCTGCCCTACCCATGACCGGTATCCTAACTACTACTCCCATGATTGTGTGGTTGGACCGTCCACAATCCATGGGGACTGGGTAGGCTTCGGAGGCTAGCCGGAGTTGGCATGGGCTCAATGCATTCTCAAAAGGGTGCAGGGCTACGAGGTGCTTGTTGCTAATCCAGGAGGGGACCAAACCTTGTTTTAAATCCTCCAGGTTACTGCGGCCCTCGCACAGTAACCATGACCCGTATAACACACACACCTCATTCTGCGCGGCTTGGTCAGAAGCGTTTCTGTCCTCCCTAATGAGAGCATTTACCATCTTTGCGTGCTTTTCCAACTCGGCTACGATCTCTTTTAAATGGACCGTCATGGCCTGGTCCTCATGCAACCCCGAGCCCACTACCTTGTTCTCATCCAGCAATACCCTTCTTAACTGGGTTTTTAAACCGTTTATCTGGGTCTGCAGCTCTATGTCATCCAAGCTGTTGATAATGGGGGAATATGATGATAATGGGGAATATGATGATAACGGGAGAATATGATGATAACGGGGAAAATGAAGATACCGGGGGAAAATGACGATAATGGGGGAATATGATGAGAACGGGGGAATATGATGATAATGGGGAATATGATGATAACAGGAGAATATGATGATAATGGGGGAATATGATGATACCAGGGGAATATGATGATAACGGGAGAATATGATGATAACAGGAGAATATGACGATAATGGAGAATATGACGATAATGGGGGAATATGATGATAACGGGGGAATATGATGATAACAGGAGAATATGACAATAACGGAGAATATGACGATAATGGGGGAATATGATGATAACGGGGGAATATGACGATAACGGGGAAGATGATGATAAGGGTGGAATATGATGATAATGGGGGAATATGACGATAATGGAGGAATATAATGATAATGGGAGAATATGATGATAATGGGGGAATATGATGATAACGGGGGAATATGATGATAATGAGGGAATATAATGATAATGGGGGAATATGACAAAAATGGGGCAATAGGATGATAATGGGAGAATATGATGATGGGCGAATATGATGATAACGGGGGAATATGTTGATAACGGGGGAATATGACGATAACGGGGGAATATGATGATAATGGGGGAATATGATGATAACAGGGGAATATGATGATAACGGGGGAATATGACGATAATGGGAGAATATGATGATAATGGGGAATGTGATGATAATGGGGGAATATGACGATAATGGGGGAATATGATAACTGGGGAATATGATGATAACGGGGGAATATGATGATAACGGGGGAATATGACGATAATGGGGAATATGATGATAACAGGAGAATATGACGATAATGGGAGAATATGATGATAATGGGGAATGTGATGATAATGGGGGAATATGATGATAATGGGGGAATATGATAACTGGGGAATATGATGATAATGGGGAATATGATGATAATGGGGGATTATGCTGATAATGGGGGAATATGACAATAATGGGGGAATATAATGATAACGGGGGAATATGACATAATGGGGAATATGATGATAATGGTGGAATAAGATGATAATGGGGAATATGATGATAATGGGGAATTATGATGATAATGGGGGAATATGATGATAATGGGGAATATGATGATAATGAGGAATTATGCTGATAATGGGGAATATGTTGATAACGGGGGAATATGATGATAATGGGGGAATATGACAATAACGGGGGAATATAATGATAACGGGGGAATATGATGATAATGGGGGAATATGATGATAATGGGAGATTATGCTGATAATGGGGGAATATGACAATAACGGGGGAATATAATGATAACGGGGGAATATGACATAATGGGGAATATAATGATAATGGTGGAATATGATGAAAATGGGGAATTTGATGATAATGGGGGAATAAGATGATAATGGGGAATATGACGATAATGGGGAATTATGATGATAATGGGGGAATATGATGATAATGGGGGAATATGATGATAATGGGGAATATGATGATAATGAGGAATTATGCTGATAATGGGGAATATGTTGATAACGGGGGAATTTGATGATAATGGTGGAATATGATGATAATGGGGGAATATGATGACAACAGGGAATATGATAATAATGGGGGAATATGATGATAACGGGGGAATATGACGATAGTGGGGGAATATGATAATAACGGGGGAATATGATGATAATGGGGGAATATGATGATAATGGGGGAATATGATGATAATGGGGGAATATGATGACAACGGGGAATATGATGATAATGGGGGAATATGTTGATAATGGCGGAGTATGATGATAACAGGGGAATATGACGATAACGGGGGAATATGCTGATAATGGGGGAATATGATGATAACGGGGGAATATGATGATAACGGGGGAATATGTTGATAATGGGGAATATTATGATAATGGGGGAATATGATTATAACGGGGGAATATGACAATAATGGGGTAATATGACGATAATGGAGGAATATGACGATAATGGGGGAATATGCTGGTAATGGGAGAATATGATAATGGGGGAATATGATTAAAATGGGGAATATGATGATAACGGTGGAATATGATGATAATCGGGGAATATGATGATAACGGGGGAATATGATGATAACTGGGGAATATGACGATAATGGGGGAATATGACGATAACAGCGGAATATGATGATAACGGGGGAAAATGATGATAACAGGCGAATATGATAATGGGGGGGATATGATTATAATAGGGAATATGATGATAATTGAGGAATATGATGATAATCGGGGAATATGATGATAATGGGGGAATATGATGATAATGGGGGAATATGACAATAATGGGGGAATATGATGATAATGGGGGAATATGTCGATAATGAGAGAATATGATGATAATGGGGGAATATGACGTCAATGGGGGAATATGACGATAATGGGGGAATATGTCGATAATGAGAGAATATGACGATAATGGGGGAATATGACGTCAATGGGGGAATATGATGATAACGGGGGAATATGACGATAACGGGGGAATATGACGATAACGGGTAATATGATGATAATGGGGGAATATGAAGATAATGGGAGAATATGATGATAATGGGGAATGTGATGATAATGGGGAATAAGATGATAACAGGGGAATATGATGATAACTGGGGAATATGATGATAATGGGGAATATGATGATAATGGGGGATTATGATGATAATGGGGGAATATGACAATAATGGGGGAATATGATGATAACGGGGGAATATGATGATAACGGGGGAATATGACAATAATGGGGGAATATGATGATAACGGGGGAATATGATGATAACGGGGGAATATGACATAACGGGGAATATGATGATAATGCTGGAATATGACGATAATGGGGAATTTGAAGATAATGGGGGAATAAGATGATAATGGGGAATATGATGATAATGGGGAATTATGATGATAATGGGGGAATTTGATGATAATGGTGGAATATAATGATAATGGGGGAATATGATGACAACAGGGAATATGATAATAATGGGGGAATATGACAATAATGGGGGAATATGATGATAATGGGGGAATATGATGATAATGGCGGAATATAATGATTACAGGAGAATATGACGATAATGGGGGAATATGATGATAATGGCGGAATATGATGATAATGGGGAAAATGATAATTACAGGGGAATATGATGATAACGGGGGAATATGTTGATAGTGGGGGAATATGATAATAATGGGGGAATACGTCGATAATGAGTGAATATGACGATAATGGGGGAATATAATGATAATGGCGGAATATGATGATAACGGGGGAATATGATGACAATGGGGAATATGATGATAACGGGGAATATGACAATAATGGGGAAATATGATGATAATGGGGGAATATGATGAAAATGGGGAAAATGATGATTACAGGGGAATATGACGATAACGGGGGAATATGATGATAATGGAGGAATATGAAGATAACCGGAGAATATGATGATAATGGGGAATATGACGATAATGGGAGAATATGATGATAATGGGGAATATGACGATAACGGGGAAATATGATGATAATGGGGGAATATTTTGATAATGGGGAATATGATAATAATGGGGGAATATGATGATAACGGGGGAATATGACATTAATGGGGGAATATGACGATGATGGGGGAATATGATAACGGAGGAATATGATGATAGCGGGGAAATATGACGATAATGGAGGAATATGATGATAACGGGGGAATATGATGATAATGGGAGAATATGATAATGGGGGAATATGAAGATAACGGGAGAATATGATGATAATGGGGAATATGACAATAACGGGAGAATATGATGATAACAGGGAATATGACGATAACGGGGAAATATGATGATAATGGGGGAATATGTCGATAATGAGGAATATGCCGATAACAGGGGAATATGACGATAACTGGGGAATATGACGATAACGGGGGAATATGACAATAACAGGGGAATATGACGATAACGGAGGAATATGATGATAATGGGGTAATATGACGATAATGGAGGAATATGATGATAACGGGAGAATATGATGATAATGGGAGAATATGATAATGGCGGAGTATGATGATAACAGGGGAATATGACAATAACAGGGGAATATGCTGATAATGGGGGAATATGATGATAACGGGGGAATATGTTGATAATGGGGAATATGATGATAATGGGGTAATATGATTATAACAGGGGAATATGACAATAACGGGGGAATATGACGATAATGGAGGAATATGACGATAATGGGGGAATATGATGATAATGGGAGAATATGATAATGGGGGAATATGATTATAATGGGGAATATGACGATAACGGTGGAATATGATGATAATGGGGGAATATGTTGATAATGGGGGAATATCACAATAACGGGGGAATATGATGATAATGGGGGAATATGATGATAATGGCGGAATATAATGATTACAGGAGAATATGACGATAATGGGGGAATATGATGATAATGGGGGAATATGATGATAATGGGGATTATGACGATAACGGGGGAATATGACAATAATGGGGAATATGATGATAACGGGGGAATATGAAGATAATGGGAGAATATGATGATAATGGGGAATACGATGATAATGGGGAATAAGATGATAACAGGGGAATATGTTGATAACTGGGGAATACGATGATAATGGGGAATATGATGATAATGGGGGAATATGATGATAATGGGGGAATATGGCAATAATGGGGGAATATGATGATAACGGGGGAATATGACATAACGGGGAATATGATGATAATGGGGAATTTGATGATAATGGGGGAATAAGATGATAATGGGGAATATGATGATAATGGGGAATTATGATGATAATGGGGGAATAAGATGATAATGGGGAATATGATGATAATGGGGAATTATGATGATAATGGGAATATGTTGATAACGGTGGAATATGATGATAATGGGGGAATATGATGACAACAGGGAATATGATAATAATGGGGGAATATAATGATAACAGGAGAATATGACGATATTCCGTTCTCTGCAGTCAAGAGCGGGAGTCCCGAAGGCTGTGTTGCCTGCCTGGTGCCAGGGTTAAGGACATCTCTTCTGGGCTGGAAAGAAACTTGCAGTGGGAGGGGGAGGATCCAGTTGTCGTGGTCCATGTTGGTACAAACGACGTAGATAGGACAAGGAAGACGGTTCTGTTAAAGGAGTATGAGCAGCTAGGGGTCAAATTAAAAAACAGAACCTCAAGGGTAATAATCTCTGGGTTATTACCTGAGCCACGAGCGAATTTGGCTAGGATAAATAAAATTAAAGAGTTAAATGCGTGGCTCAAAGACTGGTGTGGGAGAAATGGGTTTTGCTTCTTGGGACACTGGCACCAGTACTGGGACAGGAGGGAGCTGTTCTGTTGGGACGGACTCCACTTGGCCAGTGCTGGGACTAGAGTCCTGGCGAATCATATAACTAGGGCTGTAGAGAGGGCTTTAAACTAATTAGTGGGGGGGAGGTTTCTAGAGAGCAAATAATAGAAATGACAACAGAGAAGGTCATAGACTTAGGTAGCAGTGGGGGAATTAAAAAACAGAATGTGTCAGGAAGGGACAGAAGGTATGGAGTAAAAAGTAAAGTACTAAAAAGGGAAAAAACAGGAACTAAGTGTTACAAAACATATTTGAAAGTTCTTTATCTGAATGCACGTAGCATTCGTAACAAAATGAATGAGTTAACGGCACAAATAATGACATATGGGTATGATCTTGTGGCCATTACAGAAACATGGCTGCAGGGTGACCATGACTGGGAATTAAACATACCAGGTTATTTAACAATCAGGAAGGACAGGCAGGAAGGGAGAGGAGGTGGGGTGGCTATGTTAATAAAGGAAGGAATCACTATAATACAGAGAAATGATATTGGGTCAAAGGAGCAGGATAGTGAAACAGTTTGGGTGGAGGTAAGGAATAATAAGGGGAAAAAAACACTAGTGGGTGTAGTCTATAGGCCTCCGAACAGATGCAACTCTGTTGGACGGAGTATTAATCAGGAAATAGTTGAGGCTTGTAATAAGGGAACAGCTATAATTATGGGGGATTTTAATTATCATATTAACTGGACAAATCAAATTGGGCAGAGCAGCCTTGAGGAAGAGTTCATTGAGTGTATTAGGGATGGGTTTCTTGAGCAGTATGTAACTGAACCGACCAGGGGGCAAGCAACCTTAGATTTGGTCCTGTGTAATGAGACAGGATTAATTAAAAATGTCCTAGTAAAGGATCCCCTTGGAATGAGTGACCATAACATGGTTGAGTTCCATATTCAATTAGAGGGTGAGAAGGTTGGATCTCAAACAAGCGTGCTGAGCTTGAATAAAGGAGACTATGAAGGTATGAGAGCGGAATTAATTAGAGTGGACTGGGAAAATAGATTAAAGGGTAAGACGGTACATGACCAGTGGTGTACATTTAAGGAGTTATTTTACAACTTCCAAAAAAAATATATTCCACTGAGGAAAAAAGGGTGTAAAAGAAAAGATAGCCATCCGTGGCTAAGTAAAGTAATTAAGGATAGTATCCGACTAAAAACAAGGGCATATAAGGTAGCCAAATCTAGTGGGAGGATGGAAGATTGGGAAGTCTTTAAAAGACAGCAAAAAATAACAAAAAGATTGATTAAGAAAGGGAAGATAGATTATGAAAGTAAATTAGCAAAAAATATAAAAACAGACAGTAAAAGTTTCTATAGTTATATAAAAAGAAAAAGGGTGGCTAAAGTAAATGTTGGTCCCTTAGAGGATGAGACCGGGAAATTAATGGTGGGAAACATGGAGATGGCAAAAACACTGAACAATTATTTTGTATCAGTCTTTACAGTAGAGGACACTAAGAATATCCCAACACTGGACAAACAGGGGGCTCTAGGGGGGGAGGAACTAAATACGATTAAAATCACTAAGGAAGTGGTACTTGGTAAAATAATGGGACTCAAGGCGGATAAATCCCCTGGACCTGATGGCTTGCATCCCAGGGTCTTGAGGGAAGTAGCGGTAGGGATTGTGGATGCATTGGTAATAATTTTCCAAAACTCACTGGACTCAGCAAAGGTCCCGGCAGATTGGAAAACTGCTAATGTAACACCCTTATTTAAAAAGGGTAGTAGGCAGAAGGCTGGAAACTATAGACCTGTTAGCCTAACATCTGTGGTTGGTAAAATGTTAGAGTCCATTATTAAGGAGACAGTAACGGGACATTTGGATAAACATAATTTAATAGGGCAAACTCAGCATGGTTTCATGAAGGGGAAGTCATGTTTAACAAATTTGCTTGAGTTTTTTGAGGAAGTAACATACAGGGTGGATAAAGGGGAACCAGTGGACGTAGTGTATTTAGACTTCCAAAAGGCATTTGACAAGGTGCCACACAAAAGATTATTGCTCAAGATAAAAAATCACGGGATTGGGGGTAATATTCTGGCGTGGGTGGAGGATTGGCTCTCTAACAGAAAGCAGAGAGTTGGGATAAATGGTTCGTTCTCAGATTGGCAACCAGTAACTAGTGGTGTTCCGCAGGGGTCAGTGCTGGGTCCCCAACTCTTTACAATCTATATTAACGATTTGGAGGAGGGGACCGAGTGTAACATATCAAAGTTTGCAGATGATACAAAGATGGGAGGGAAAGTAGTGAGTGAGGAGGACATAAAAAACCTGCAAAGGGACATAGACAGGCTAAGTAAGTGGGCAGAGATTTGGCAGATGGAATACAATACTGGAAAGTGTGAGGTTATGCACTTTGGCAGGAAAAATCATAGAGCAGGTTATTATCTTAATGGCAAGAAACTGGAAAGTACTGTAGTACAAAGGGATCTGGGGGTCCTGGTGCACGAAACTCAAAAAGTTAGTATGCAGGTGCAGCAAGTGATTAAGAAGGCCAATGGAATGTTGGCTTTTATTGCTAGGGGGTTGGAATATAAAAACAGGGAGGTATTGCTGCAGTTGTACAAGGTATTGGTGAGGCCGCACCTGGAATACTGCATACAGTTTTGGTGTCCATACTTAAGAAAAGACATACTTGCTCTCGAGTCAGTACAAAGAAGGTTCACTCGGTTAATCCCGGGGATGAGGGGGTGGTCATATGAGGAGAGGTTGAGTAGATTGGGACTCTACTCATTGGAGTTCAGAAGAATGAGAGGCGATCTTATTGAAACATATAAGATTGTGAAGGGGCTTGATCGGGTGGATGCGGTGAGGATGTTCCCAATGATGGGTGAAACTAGAACTAGGGGGCATAATCTTAAAATAAGGGGCTGCTCATTCAAAACTGAGATGAGGAGAAACTTCTTCACTCAGAGGGTGGTAGGTTTGTGGAATTTGCTGCCCCAGAAAGCTGTGGAAGCTACATCATTAAATAAATTTAAAACAGAAATAGATAGTTTCCTAGAAGTAAAGGGAATAAAGGGTTACGGGGAGCGGGCAGGAAATTGGACATGAGTCTGGGTTCGGAATGGTCATGGCCCTGTGGGTAGTGGAGCGGGCCCAGGGGCCGTGTAGCCTTGTTCTGCTCCTACTGTGTTCTAATTCTGTTAGATTTCAGGAGATGGTTTTATTCCTGTTCCTGGCTGGGGTGGAGATCGCCTTTACAGAAGGTAAGTACTGTAGAAAATATAGGGACAGAGTGATCTCCTGGAAGAATTTCGATCGCCTAGATGGGTCGGAGAGGAATTTCCCAGATTTTTTTCTCCCAAATTGGCCATTGGGTCTTTATCTGGTTTTTCGCCTCTCCCGGGAGATCACATGGGTTCGGGTGGATGCAGAGTGATAGAAGATTTGAGGTTAGGATCAGATCAGCCATGATCTTATTGAATGGTGGAGCAGGCTCGAGGGGCCGATTGGCCTACTCCTGCTCCTATTTCTTATGTTCTTATGTTCTTATAACGGCGGAATATGATGATAATGGCAGAATATGATGATAATGGGGAATATGTTGATAGTGGGGGAATATGATAATAATGGGGGAATACGTCGATAATGAGTGAATATGATGATAATGGGGGAATATGATGATAATGGCGGAATATGATAACGGTGGAATATGATGACAATGGGGAATATGATGATAATGGGGAATATCATGACAACAGGGGAATATCATGACAACGGGGAATATGATGATAACAGGGGAATATGGTGATAATGGCGGAATATGATGATAATGGGGAAAATGATTACAGGGGAATATGATGATAACGGGGGAATATGTTGATAATGGGGGAATATGATGATAATGGGGGGAATATAATGATAACGGGGAAAATGATGATTACAGGGGAATATGACGATAATGGGGGAATATGTTGATAATGGGGGAATATGATGATAATGGAGGAATATGAAGATAACCGGAGAATATGATGATAATGGGGAATATGACGATAACGGGAGAATATGATGATAACGGGGAATATGATGATAACGGGGAAATATGATGATAATGGGGGAATATTTTGATAATGGGGAATATGATAATAATGGGGGAATATGATGATAATGGGGGAATATGATGATAATGGGGGAATATGACGATGATGGGGGAATATGATAACGGAGGAATATGATGATAACGGGGGAATATGACGATAATGGAGGAATATGATGATAACGGGAGAATATGATGATAATGGGAGAATATGATAATGGGGGAATATGAAGATAACGGGAGAATATGATGATAACAGGGAATATGACGATAACAGGGAAATATGATGATAATGTGGGAATACTTTGATAATGGGGAATATGATAATAATGGGGGAAGATGATAATAATGGGGGAATATGTCGATAATGAGGGAATATGCCGATAACAGGGGAATATGACGATAACGGGGGAATATGACGATAACAGGGGAATATGATGATAGCGGGGGAAAATGATGATAACGGGCAAATATGATAATGGGGGAATATGATTATAACAGGGAATATGATGATAACGGTGGAATATGATGATAATGGGGGAATATGATGATAATGGGGGAATATGATGATACTGGAGGAATATGATGATAATGGGGGAATATGATGATACTGGAGGAATATGATGATAATGGGGGAATATGACGATAACGGGGGAATATGAAGATAACGGGGGAATATGATGATAATGGCGGAATACGTTGATAATGGGGGAATATGATGATAATGGGGGAATGTGACGATAATGGGGGAATATGACGATAACAGGGGAATATGATGATAATGGGGGAATATGACAAAAACGGGGGAATATGATGACAATGGGGGATTATGATGATAATGGGGAATATGATGATAATGGGGGAATATGAGGATAACGGGGGAATATGAGGATAATGGGGTATATGATGATAATGGGGAATATGATGATAATGGGGGAATATGATGATAATGGGGTAATATGATAATAATGGGGAATATGACAAAAACGGGGGAATATGATGATAATGGTGGAATATGATGATAATGGGGTAATATGACGATAATGGGGGATTATGATGATAATGGGGAATATGATGATAATGGGGGAATATGATGATAACAGGGCAATATGATGATAATGGGGGATTATGATGATAACGGGGAATATGAGGATAACGGGGGAATATGATAATAATGTGGAATATAACGATAATGGGGAATATGATGATAATGGGGGAATATGACGATAATGGGGGAATTTGATGATAATGGTGGAATATGACAATAATGGGGGAATATGATGATAATGTGGAATATAACGATAATGGGGAATATGATGATAACGGGGGAATATGATGATAATGGGGGAATTTGATGATAATGGGGGAATATGACAATAATGGGGGAATATGATGAAAACGGGGGAATATGATGGCAATGGGCAATATGATGATAACGTGGGAAAATGATGATAACAGGGGAAAATTAAGATCACGGGGGAATATGATGATAATGGGGGAATATGATGAAAACAGGGAATATGATGGTAATGGGGGAATATGATGATAATGGGGGAATATGATAATGGGGGAATATGATTATAATGGGGGAATATGATGATAATGGGGGAATATGATGTTAACGGGGGGAATATGATAATAGGGCAATATGATTATAATGGGCAATATGATGGTAATGGGAGAATATGATAATGGGGCAATATGCTTATAACAGGGAATATGATGATAACGGTGGAATATGATGATAATTGGGGAATATGATGATAACATGGGAGTATGACTAAATCAGTAGAATATGACGATAACGGGGGAATATGACGATAATGGGGGAATATGACGATAATGGAGAATATGATGATAATGGGGGAATATGATGATAATGGGGGATTATGATGATAATGGGGAATATGATTATAATGGGGGAATATGACGATAATGGGGGAATATGATGATATGGGGGAATATGGTGATAATGGGGGAATATGACGATAATAGGGGAATATGACGATAATGGGGAATATTATGATAATGGGGGAATATAATGATAATGGGGGAATATGATGATAACGGGGGAATATGATGATAATGGGCGAATATGGTGAATACAGGGGAATATTATGATAATGGGGGAATATAATGATAATGGGGGAATATGATGATAATGAGGGAATATGAAAATAATGGTGGAATATAATGATAACGGAGGAATATGATGATAATGGGGGAATATGATGATTACGGGGGAATATGATGATAATGGGGAATATGATGATAAAGGGGGCAAATGATGATAAAGGGGGAATATGAGGATAATGGGGGAATATGACGATAATGGGAGAATATGAGGATAATGGGGAATATGATGATAAAGGGGGAATATGAGGATAATGCGGGAATATGATGATAATGGGAGAATATGAGGATAATGGGGAATATGATGATAAAGGGGGACTATGATGATAATGGGGGAATATGACGATAACGGGGCAATATGATGATCGTGGGGGAATATGATGATAACGGGGGAATATGTTGAAAATGGGGAATATGATAATAATGGGGGAATATGATGATAATGGGGGAAGATGACGATAATGGAGGAATATGACGATAATGGGGGAATATGATGATAATGGGGGAACATGATGATAATGGGAGAATATGATAATGGGGGAATATGATTATAATGGGGAATATGATGATAACGGTGGAATATGATGATAATCGGGGAATATGATGATAACGGGGGAATATGATGATAACTGGGGAATATGACGATAATGGGGGAATATGACGATAACAGCGGAATATGATGATAACGGGGGGAAATGATGATAACAGGCGAATATGATAATGGGGGAATATGATTATAACGGGGAATATGATGATAACGGTGGAATATGATGATAATCGGGGAATATGATGATAATGGGGGAATATGATGGGGGAATATGATGATAATGGGGGAATATGTCAATAATGAGAGAATATGACGATAATGGGGGAATATGATGATAACGGGGGAATATGATGATAATGGGGATTATGACGATAACGGGGGAATATGACGATAACGGGGAATATGATGATAACGGGGGAATATGACATAACGGGGAATATGATGATAATGCTGGAATATGACGATAATGGGGAATTTGATGATAATGGGGGAATAAGATGATAATGGGGAATATGTTGATAACGGGGGAATTTGATGATAATGGGGGAATAAGATGATAATGGGGAATATGTTGATAACGGGGGAATTTGATGATAATGGGGGAATATGATGACAACAGGGAATATGATAATAATGGGGGAATATGATAATAACTGGGGAATACGTCGATAATGAGTGAATATGACGGTAATGGGGGAATATGATGATAATGGTGGAATATGATGATAACGGGGGAATATGATGATAATGGGGAATATGATGATAATGGGGGAATATGATGACAACAGGGAATATGATAATAATGGGGGAATATGATAATAACTGGGGAATACGTCGATAATGAGTGAATATGACGGTAATGGGGGAATATGATGATAATGGTGGAATATGATGATAACGGGGGAATATGATGATAATGGGGAATATGATGATAATGGGGAATATCATGACAACAGGGGAATATCATGACAACGGGGAATATGACGATAATGGGGGAATATGATGATAATGGCGGAATATGATGATAATGGGGAAAATGATAATTACAGGGGAATATGATGATAACGGGGGAATATGTTGATAATGGGGGAATATTTTGATAATGGGGGAATATGATGATAACGGGAGAATATGATGATGACGGGGAATATGACGATAATGGGGAAATATGATGATAATGGGGGAATATGATGATAATGGGGTGATGCGCTATCAATTACTCATAAAAGACTGAGAGTTAAGAGAGTAACTAAAGGCTTTTATTAACAAAAGAATGAAGGTCTGCCTCGAGTGGTCGACCGGTCCAGAAATACAAAGGGCTGGGGAGCAGTCACCTTTATACTAGGACTTGTGGGAGGAGTCAGCCGAGGCATGTCCAGGCATGTACACAGTGGAATACAAACAGTGGCTTACCACATTCACCCCTTGTTTAAAATTGAGTCCGGCGGGGTGAAGTGTATTAAAAGTTAGTGTATTGGAGTCTCTCCGGAGGTCTTGTCTGCCGCTGTGATCGGCGTGGCGACGGCAGGGGTAGTGGAGCTTCCGGCGTCGAGTCCTGCGTGGGCTGTGGCACAGGCGTGTCGTCCTCGTAGATGTCGAGCGGGTCGCGGGGCCCAGGCCTGCCGTCTGCTGGGGCTGGATATCGGATCGTGGGGGGGCGGTGGTAGTGAGTAGTGTGTTACTGCGGCCCCCGAGGGTGCAAGGTCTCTTATGGAGACTGTGTCCTCCCGCCCGTCCGGGTATGCAATGTAAGCATACTGGGGGTTGGCGTGGAGGAGGTCGGCCCTCTCGACCAGGGGGTCCATTTTATGGGTCCTCACGTGCCTTCTCAGTAGGACCGGCCCTGGGGACGTCAGCCATGGCGGTAGCGATGTCCCCAATGTGGACTTCCTTGGGAAGACAAACATTTTCTCATGAGGGGTGGCGTTAGTGGCAGTGCAGAGCAGTGACCGAATAGAGTGGAGCGCATCGGGGAGCACATCCTGCCAGCGGGAGGTTGGAAGGCCCCTAGACTTTAAGGCTAGCAGGGCGGCCTTCCAAACTGTCGCATTTTCTCTTTCCACCTGTCCGTTCCCCCGGGGGTTGTAACTGGTGGTCCTGCTTGTGGCAATACCCCTAGTTAGCAGGTACTGACGGAGTTCGTCGCTCATAAACGATGCGCCCCGGTCGCTATGGATATAGCTGGGGAAACCGAACAGGGTGAAGAGGTTGTTCAGACATTTAATGACCGTGGCACTGGTCATGTCCGGGCAGGGGATGGCGAACGGGAAACGGGAGTACTCATCAATAATATTGAGGAAGTACACATTGCGGTCGGAGGAGGGGAGAGGCCCTTTAAAATCAACGCTCAGTCGCTCGAAGGGGCGAGTGGCTTTTATCAGGTGGGCCCTGTCTGGTCTATAAAAGTGCGGTTTGCACTCAGCGCAGACTTGGAAGTTCCTGGTCATGGTCCTGACCTCCTCAATAGAGTAAGGCAGGTTGCGGGCCTTGATGAAGTGGAAGAACCTGGTGACCCCCGGGTGGCAGAGGTCATTGTGGAGGGCCCGCAGTCTATCAATCTGCGCGCTGGCGCAGGTGCCACGCGATAGCGCATCCGGGGGTTCATTGAGCTTCCCGGGCCGGTACAAGATCTCGTAATTGTAGGTGGAAAGTTCGATTCTCCACCTCAAGATCTTGTCATTTTTGATTTTGCCCCTCTGCTTGTTGTTAAACATGAAAGCAACTGAACGTTGGTCAGTGAGCAGGGTAAATCGTTTTCCGGCCAGGTAGTGCCTCCAATGACGCACAGCCTCCACAATCGCCTGGGCCTCCTTCTCAACAGCGGAGTGTCTGGTCTCCGGGCCTTGGAGGGTTCGTGAAAAGAAGGCCACGGGTCTCCCCGCCTGATTGAGGGTAGCGGCCAGGGCAAAGTCGGACGCGTCGCTTTCCACCTGGAAGGGGATGGATTCGTCCACTGCGTGCATGGTGGCTTTGGCAATGTCTTCCTTGATACGGTGGAAGGCTAAGCGGGCCTCTGCCGTCAAGGGAAAAGAGGTGGACTTGATCAGCGGACGGGCCTTGTCCGCATAGTAGGGGACCCACTGGGCATAATAGGAGAAAAACCCTAGGCACCTCTTCAGGGCCTTGAGGCAGTGGGGCAGTGGGAGTTCCATAAGGGGACGCATCCGGTCGGGGTCGGGGCCGATGACTCCGTGTTCCACAACACAGCCAAGGATGGCGAGGCGGTTTGTGCGGAATATGCACTTCTCCTTGTTATATGTCAGGTTCAGGAGTTGGGCGGTGCGGAGGAATTTTTCGAGGTTTGCGTCATGGTCCTGCAAGTCACGGCCGCAGATGGTCACATTGTCCAGATATGGGAAAGTGGCCTGCAACGCATTTTGATCTACCATCCGGTCCATCTCCCTTTGGAAGACGGAGACCCCATTGGTGACGCCAAAGGGAACCCTAAGGAAGTGGTAGAGGCGGCCGTTTGCCTCAAAGGCAGTATACTGGCGGTCCTCAGGGCGGATAGGGAGCTGGTGGTACGCTGATTTCAGGTCAATAGTCGAGAAGACGCGGTACTGCGTGATCTGGTTGACCATATCAGCTATGCGGGGGAGTGGGTAGGCGTCCAGCAGGGTGTAGCGATTTATTGTCTGGCTGTAGTCGATGACCAGGCGCTGCTTCTCGCCGGTCTTAACGACCACAACCTGGGCTCGCCAGGGGCTGGTGCTGCCCTCAATAATCCCTTCCTTCAGGAGCCGCTCCACTTCGGTTTTAATGAAAACCCTGTCCCCGGCACTGTATCGCCTGCTCTTTGTGGCGATGGGCTTACAGTCGGGGGTGAGGTTAGCAAACAGTGGGGGTGGGGTGACTCTGAGTGTGGAGAGGTTGCACCTGGTGTGCGGCGGGCAATTTGGGAGCTGCTGGCTGCGGACTGTGAGTGGGGGGAGGGGTCCACCGTACGCCATCGTAACACTTTTAAGGTGGCACTGAAAATCTAACCCCAGCAGGACGGCAGCGCAGAGGTCGGGCAGGACCAGAAGTTTAAAATGATCGTACACGGTCCCGTCTACTACGAGTGTCACTACGCAGTAGCTGCCGATGTCCGCCGACTGGGACTCGGAGGCCATAGAAATCCGCTGGTGCGCAGGCAGGACTGGGAGAGAGCAATGCCGCACCGTGTCGGGGTGGATGAAGCTCTCCGTGCTCCCAGAGTCAAAAAGGCAGATTGTATCGTGGCCATTTACCTTAATGTCCATTGTGGAACTGGCCAGCTGGTGCGGTCTCGCTTGGTCCAGTGTAACGGATGCCAGCGTAGGGGTCGGTGTGTCGCTGCGGGTATCAGATGAGGCGGTGTTGGGGGCCTGCTGCATTCCGGCTGTCGTCCAAGATGGCGGCGTCCATGATCCCCATGTGGCTGGAGGCGTCCAAAATGGCTGCTGTACCGTTGGTTCGCACATGGCCGGGGAGGCCCAAGATGGCGGCCCGCATGGCCCACACGCGGCGCTGCTGGGGTTCGGGGTGGCTTTGGCCCTGCAGACGTTAGCGTAGTGTCCCTTCTTCCCGCAGCCCGAGCAGATCGCGTTTTTCGCCAGGCAGCGCGCTCTGGGGTGTTTTGCCTGGCCACAGAAGTAGCATTTCTGGCCTTGGGGCACTGCTGTCTGGCCTTGGGACACTGCTGCGGTAGTTGGGCCGTTGCTGGGGTGTGGCTGGGGTGGCACGGCGCTATGAGGCGGTCCTACCGTGTCCCAGGCTGTCATTCCCCGCGGCGTCCACGGTGCAGAGGAGTAGGCATCCATGCCCCGGTAGGCTGCATCCAATGATAGTGCGAGTTCAGAGGCCTTGTTGAGGTCGAGGTCACTCTGCTCCAACAGTCGCTGTTGGGTGTAATTGGATCTGTGGCCCGCTACAAAAGCGTCCCGGATAAGTTCCTCTGTGTACACGGCGGCCTTTACATCCTTACAACCACAGGCCCGGCCAAGCACAGACAGTGCCTGAAGGTATTCCACGGTCGATTCCCCAGGTTGTTGTTTACGACTCCCCAGAAGGTGCCTGGCGTACACTTCGTTCACTGGGCGCGTGTACTGGTCCTTGAGGAGCTTGATAGCGTCCGCGTACGAGGTCGCATCTTGGATGACCGAGTACACTCGGTGGTTCACTTTGGAGGTCAGGACATCCAGTTTGTCCTCGTCCGATTTGATTGCTGCGGAGGCGGTCAGGAATTTTTCGAAACACTTAAGCCAGTGAGTAAACTTGGTGGATGAGTCCGCCTCCCGATGATCTAAGTCCAGGCATGCTGGTGTGAGGATCTTCTCCATTATAAAAATTTTGTTAATAAAATTGATGCGCTATCAATTACTCATAAAAGACTGAGAGTTAAGAGAGTAACTAAAGGCTTTTATTAACAAAAGAATGAAGGTCTGCCTCGAGCGGTCGACCGGTCCAGAAATACAAAGGGCTGGGGAGCAGTCACCTTTATACTAGGACTTGTGGGAGGAGTCAGCCGAGGCATGTCCAGGCATGTACACAGTGGAATACAAACAGTGGTTTACCACATGGGGAAAATGCTGATTACAGGGGAATATGACAATAACGGGGGAATATGTTGATAATGGGGGAATATGATGATAACGGGAGAATATGATGATAACGGGGAATATGACGATAATGGGGAAATATGATGATAATGGGGGAATATTTTGATAATGGGGATATGATAATAATGGGGGAATATGATGATAACGGGGGAATATGATGATAATGGGAGAATATGATAATGGGGGAATATGACGATAACGGGGAAATATGATGATAATGGGGGAATATTTTGATAATGGGGAATATGATAATAATGGGGGAATATGATGATAATGGGGGAATATGTCGATAATGAGGGAATATGCCGATAATGGGGGAATATGACGATAATTGGGGAATATGACAATAATGGGGGAATATGACGATAACAGGGGAATATGATGATAACGGGGGAAAATGATGATAACGGGCAAATATGATAATGGTGGAATATGATTATAACAGGGAATATGATGATAACGGTGGTATATGATGATAATGGGGGAATATGACGATAATGAGGGAATATGACAACAGTGGGGGAATATGACGATAATGGGGGAATATGATAAGAACGGGGGAATATAATGATAATGTGGGAATATGATGATAATGGGGGAATATGATGATAACGGGGGAATATGATGATACTGGAGGAATATGATGATAATGGGGGAATATGACGATAACGGAGGAATATGAAGATAATGGGGAATATGATAATAACGGGGGAATATGAAGATAATGGGGGAATATGTTGATAATGGGGAACATGACGATAATGGGGAATAAGATGATAATGGGGGAATATGATGATAATGGGGGAATATGTTGATAACTGGGGAATATGAAGATAACAGGGGAATATGACGACAATGGGGGATTATGATGATAATGGAGAATATGATGATAATGGGGGAATATGAGGATAACAGGGGAATATGAGGATAATGGAGTATATGATGATAATGGGGAATATGATGATAATGGGGGAATATGATGATAATGGGGTAATATGATAATAATGGGGAATATGATGACAATGGGGGATTATGATGATAATGGGGAATATGATGACAATGGGGGATTATGATGATAATGGGGAATATGATGATAATGGGGGAATATGAGGATAACGGGGAATATGAGGATAATGGGGTATATGATGATAATGGGGAATATGATGATAATGGGGGAATATGATGATAATGAGGTAATATGATAATAATGGGGAATATGACAAAAACGGGGGAATATGATGATAATGGTGGAATATGATGATAATGGGGTAATATGACGATAATGGGGGATTATGATGATAATGGGGAATATGATGATAATGGGGGAATATGATGATAACAGGGCAATATGATGATAATGGGGGATTATGATGATAACGGGGAATATGAGGATAACGGGGGAATATGATAATAATGTGGAATATAACGATAATGGGGAATATGATGATAACGGGGGAATATGACGATAATGGGGGAATTTGATGATAATGGGGGAATATGACAATAATGGGGGAATATGATGATAATGTGGAATATAACGATAATGGGGAATATGATGATAACGGGGGAATATGACGATAATGGGCAATATGATGATAATGTGGGAAAATGATGATAACAGGGGAAAATTAAGATCACGGGGGAATATGATGATAATGGGGGAATATGATGAAAACAGGGAATATGATGGTAATGGGGGAATATGATGATAATGGGGGAATATGATAATGGGGGAATACGATTATAATGGGGGAATAGGATGGTAATGGGGGAATATGATGATAATGGGGGAATATGATGTTAACGGGGGGAATATGATAATAGGGCAATATGATTATAATGGGCAATATGATGGTAATGGGAGAATATGATAATGGGGCAATATGCTTATAACAGGGAATATGATGATAACGGTGGAATATGATGATAATTGGGGAATATGATGATAACATGGGAGTATGACTAAATCAGTAGAATATGACGATAACGGGGGAATATGATGATAATGGGGGAATATGACGATAATGGAGAATATGATGATAATGGGGGAATATGATGATAATGGGGGATTTTGATGATAATGGGAAATATGATTATAATGGGGGAATATGACGATAATGGGGGAATATGATGATATGGGGGAATATGGTGATAATGGGGGAATATGACGATAATGGGGGAATATGACGATAATGGGGAATATTATGATAATGGGGGAATATAATGATAATGGGGGAATATGATGATAACGGGGGAATATGATGATAATGGGGGAATATGGTGAATACAGGGGAATATTATGATAATGGGGGAATATAATGATAATGGGGGAATATGATGATAATGAGGGAATATGAAAATAATGGTGGAATATAATGATAACGGAGGAATATGATGATAATGGGGGAATATGATGATTACGGGGGAATATGATGATAATGGGGAATATGATGATAAAGGGGGCAAATGATGATAAAGGGGGAATATGAGGATAATGGGGGAATATGATGATAATGGGAGAATATGAGGATAATGGGGAATATGATGATAAAGGGGGAATATGAGGATAATGGGGGAATATGATGATAATGGGAGAATATGAGGATAATGGGGAATATGATGATAAAGGGGGACTATGATGATAACGGGGGAATATGACGATAACGGGGCAATATGATGATCGTGGGGGAATATGATGATAACGGGGGAATATGTTGAAAATGGGGAATATGATAATAATGGGGGAATATGATGATAATGGGGGAATATGACGATAATGGAGGAATATGACGATAATGGGGGAATATGATGATAATGGGGGAACATGATGATAATGGGAGAATATGATAATGGGGGAATATGATTATAATGGGGAATATGATGATAACGGTGGAATATGATGATAACGGTGGAATATGATGATAATCGGGGAATATGATGATAACGGGGGAATATGATGATAACTGGGGAATATGACGATAATGGGGGAATATGACGATAACAGCGGAATATGATGATAACGGGGGAAAATGATGATAACAGGCGAATATGATAATGGGGGAATATGATTATAACGGGGAATATGATGATAACGGTGGAATATGATGATAATCGGGGAATATGATGATAATGGGGGAATATGATGGGGGAATATGATGATAATGGGGGAATATGTCAATAATGAGAGAATATGACGATAATGGGGGAATATGATGATAACGGGGGAATATGATGATAATGGGGATTATGACGATAACGGGGGAATATGACGATAACGGGGAATATGATGATAACGGGGGAATATGACATAACGGGGAATATGATGATAATGCTGGAATATGACGATAATGGGGAATTTGATGATAATGGGGGAATAAGATGATAATGGGGAATATGTTGATAACGGGGGAATTTGATGATAATGGGGGAATAAGATGATAATGGGGAATATGTTGATAACGGGGGAATTTGATGATAATGGGGGAATATGATGACAACAGGGAATATGATAATAATGGGGGAATATGATAATAACTGGGGAATACGTCGATAATGAGTGAATATGACGGTAATGGGGGAATATGATGATAATGGTGGAATATGATGATAACGGGGGAATATGATGATAATGGGGAATATGATGATAATGGGGGAATATGATGACAATGGGGGAATATGATGACAACAGGGAATATGATAATAATGGGGGAATATGATAATAACTGGGGAATACGTCGATAATGAGTGAATATGACGGTAATGGGGGAATATGATGATAATGGTGGAATATGATGATAACGGGGGAATATGATGATAATGGGGAATATGATGATAATGGGGAATATCATGACAACAGGGGAATATCATGACAACGGGGAATATGATGATAATGGGGGAATATGATGATAATGGCGGAATATGATGATAATGGGGAAAATGATAATTACAGGGGAATATGATGATAACGGGGGAATATGTTGATAATGGGGGAATATTTTGATAATGGGGGAATATGATGATAACGGGAGAATATGATGATGACGGGGAATATGACGATAATGGGGAAATATGATGATAATGGGGGAATATGATGATAATGGGGTGATGCGCTATCAATTACTCATAAAAGACTGAGAGTTAAGAGAGTAACTAAAGGCTTTTATTAACAAAAGAATGAAGGTCTGCCTCGAGTGGTCGACCGGTCCAGAAATACAAAGGGCTGGGGAGCAGTCACCTTTATACTAGGACTTGTGGGAGGAGTCAGCCGAGGCATGTCCAGGCATGTACACAGTGGAATACAAACAGTGGTTTACCACATGGGGAAAATGCTGATTACAGGGGAATATGACAATAACGGGGGAATATGTTGATAATGGGGGAATATGATGATAACGGGAGAATATGATGATAACGGGGAATATGACGATAATGGGGAAATATGATGATAATGGGGGAATATTTTGATAATGGGGATATGATAATAATGGGGGAATATGATGATAACGGGGGAATATGACGATAATGGGGGAATATGACGATGATGGAGGAATATGATAACGGAGGAATATGATGATAACGGGGGAATATGACGATAACGGAGGAATATGATGATAACGGGAGAATATGATGATAATGGGAGAATATGATAATGGGGGAATATGACGATAACGGGGAAATATGATGATAATGGGGGAATATTTTGATAATGGGGAATATGATAATAATGGGGGAATATGATGATAATGGGGGAATATGTCGATAATGAGGGAATATGCCGATAACGGGGGAATATGACGATAATTGGGGAATATGACAATAATGGGGGAATATGACGATAACAGGGGAATATGATGATAACGGGGGAAAATGATGATAACGGGCAAATATGATAATGGTGGAATATGATTATAACAGGGAATATGATGATAACGGTGGTATATGATGATAATGGGGGAATATGACGATAATGAGGGAATATGACAACAGTGGGGGAATATGACGATAATGGGGGAATATGATAAGAACGGGGGAATATAATGATAATGTGGGAATATGATGATAATGGGGGAATATGATGATAACGGGGGAATATGATGATACTGGAGGAATATGATGATAATGGGGGAATATGACGATAACGGAGGAATATGAAGATAATGGGGAATATGATAATAACGGAGGAATATGAAGATAATGGGGAATATGATAATAACGGGGGAATATGAAGATAATGGGGGAATATGTTGATAATGGGGAACATGACGATAACGGGGAATATGATGATAATGGGGGAATATGTTGATAACGGGGGAATATGAAGATAACAGGGGAATATGACGACAATGGGGGATTATGATGATAATGGAGAATATGATGATAATGGGGGAATATGAGGATAACAGGGGAATATGAGGATAATGGGGTATATGATGATAATGGGGAATATGATGATAATGGGGGAATATGATGATAATGGGGTAATATGATAATAATGGGGAATATGATGACAATGGGGGATTATGATGATAATGGGGAATATGATGATAATGGGGGAATATGAGGATAACGGGGAATATGAGGATAATGGGGTATATGATGATAATGGGGAATATGATGATAATGGGGGAATATGATGATAATGGGGTAATATGATAATAATGGGGAATATGACAAAAACGGGGGAATATGATGATAATGGTGGAATATGATGATAATGGGGTAATATGATGATAATGGGGGATTATGATGATAATGGGGAATATGATGATAATGGGGGAATATGATGATAACAGGGCAATATGATGATAATGGGGGATTATGATGATAACGGGGAATATGAGGATAACGGGGGAATATGATAATAATGTGGAATATAACGATAATGGGGAATATGATGATAACGGGGGAATATGACGATAATGGGGGAATTTGATGATAATGGGGGAATATGACAATAATGGGGGAATATGATGATAATGTGGAATATAACGATCATGGGGAATATGATGATAACGGGGGAATATGACGATAATGGGGGAATTTGATGATAATGGGGGAATATGACAATAATGGGGGAATATGATGAAAACGGGGGAATATGATGGCAATGGGCAATATGATGATAACGTGGGAAAATGTTGATAACAGGGGAAAATTAAGATCACGGGGGAATATGATGATAATGGGGGAATATGATGAAAACAGGGAATATGATGGTAATGGGGGAATATGATGATAATGGGGGAATATGATAATGGGGGAATACGATTATAATGGGGGAATATGATGGTAATGGGGGAATATGATGTTAACGGGGGGAATATGATAATAGGGCAATATGATTATAATGGGCAATATGATGGTAATGGGAGAATATGATAATGGGGCAATATGCTTATAACAGGGAATATGATGATAACGGTGGAATATGATGATAATTGGGGAATATGATGATAACATGGGAGTATGACTAAATCAGTAGAATATGACGATAACGGGGGAATATGACGATAATGGGGGAATATGACGATAATGGAGAATATGATGATAATGGGGGAATATGATGATAATGGGGGATTATGATGATAATGGGAAATATGATTATAATGGGGGAATATGACGATAATGGGGGAATATGATGATATGGGGGAATATGGTGATAATGGGGGAATATGACGATAATGGGGGAATATGACGATAATGGGGAATATTATGATAATGGGGGAATATAATGATAATGGGGGAATATGATGATAACGGGGGAATATGATGATAATGGGGGAATATGGTGAATACAGGGGAATATTATGATAATGGGGGAATATAATGATAATGGGGGAATATGATGATAATGAGGGAATATGAAAATAATGGTGGAATATAATGATAACGGAGGAATATGATGATAATGGGGGAATATGATGATTACGGGGGAATATGATGATAATGGGGAATATGATGATAAAGGGGGCAAATGATGATAAAGGGGGAATATGAGGATAATGGGGGAATATGATGATAATGGGAGAATATGAGGATAATGGGGAATATGATGATAAAGGGGGAATATGAGGATAATGGGGGAATATGATGATAATGGGAGAATATGAGGATAATGGGGAATATGATGATAAAGGGGGACTATGATGATAACGGGGGAATATGACGATAACGGGGCAATATGATGATCGTGGGGGAATATGATGATAACGGGGGAATATGTTGAAAATGGGGAATATGATAATAATGGGGGAATATGATGATAATGGGGGAAGATGACGATAATGGAGGAATATGACGATAATGGGGGAATATGATGATAATGGGGGAACATGATGATAATGGGAGAATATGATAATGGGGGAATATGATTATAATGGGGAATATGATGATAACGGTGGAATATGATGATAATCGGGGAATATGATGATAACGGGGGAATATGATGATAACTGGGGAATATGACGATAATGGGGGAATATGACGATAACAGCGGAATATGATGATAACGGGGGTAAATGATGATAACAGGCGAATATGATAATGGGGGAATATGATTATAACGGGGAATATGATGATAACGGTGGAATATGATGATAATCGGGGAATATGATGATAATGGGGGAATATGATGGGGGAATATGATGATAATGGGGGAATATGTCAATAATGAGAGAATATGACGATAATGCGGGAATATGATGATAACGGGGGAATATGATGATAATGGGGATTATGACGATAACGGGGGAATATGACGATAACGGGGAATATGATGATAACGGGGGAATATGACATAACGGGGGAATATGATGATAATGCTGGAATATGACGATAATGGGGAATTTGATGATAATGGGGGAATAAGATGATAATGGGGAATATGTTGATAACGGGGGAATTTGATGATAATGGGGGAATAAGATGATAATGGGGAATATGTTGATAACGGGGGAATTTGATGATAATGGGGGAATATGATGACAACAGGGAATATGATAATAATGGGGGAATATGATAATAACTGGGGAATACATCGATAATGAGTGAATATGACGGTAATGGGGGAATATGATGATAATGGTGGAATATGATGATAACGGGGGAATATGATGATAATGGGGAATATGATGATAATGGGGAATATCATGACAACAGGGGAATATCATGACAACGGGGAATATGACGATAATGGGGGAATATGATGATAACGGGGGAATATGATGATAATGGGGAATATGATGATAATGGGGAATATCATGACAACAGGGGAATATCATGACAACGGGGAATATGACGATAATGGGGGAATATGATGATAATGGCGGAATATGATGATAATGGGGAAAATGATAATTACAGGGGAATATGATGATAACGGGGGAATATGTTGATAATGGGGGAATATTTTGATAATGGGGGAATATGATGATAACGGGAGAATATGATGATGACGGGGAATATGACGATAATGGGGAAATATGATGATAATGGGGGAATATGATGATAATGGGGTGATGCGCTATCAATTACTCATAAAAGACTGAGAGTTAAGAGAGTAACTAAAGGCTTTTATTAACAAAAGAATGAAGGTCTGCCTCGAGTGGTCGACCGGTCCAGAAATACAAAGGGCTGGGGAGCAGTCACCTTTATACTAGGACTTGTGGGAGGAGTCAGCCGAGGCATGTCCAGGCATGTACACAGTGGAATACAAACAGTGGTTTACCACATTCACCCCTTGTTTAAAATTGAGTCCGGCGGGGTGAAGTGTATTAAAAGTTAGTGTATTGGAGTCTCTCCGGAGGTCTTGTCTGCCGCTGTGATCGGCGTGGCGACGGCAGGGGTAGTGGAGCTTCCGGCATCGAGTCCTGTGTGGGCTGTGGCACAGGCGTGTCGTCCTCGTAGATGTCGAGCGGGTCGCGGGGCCCAGGCCTGCCGTCTGCTGGGGCTGGATATCAGATCGTGGGGGGGCGGTGGTAGTGAGTAGTGTGTTACTGCGGCCCCCGAGGGTGCAAGGCCTCTTATGGAGACTGTGTCCTCCTGCCCGTCCGGGTATACAATGTAAGCATACTGGGGGTTGGCGTGGAGGAGGTCGGCCCTCTCGACCAGAGGGTCTGTTTTATGGGTCCTCACGTGCCTTCTCAGTAGGACCGGCCCTGGGGACGTCAGCCATGGCGGTAGCGATGTCCCCAATGTGGACTTCCTTGGGAAGACAAACATTTTCTCATGAGGGGTGGCGTTAGTGGCAGTGCAGAGCAGTGACCGAATAGAGTGGAGCGCATCGGGGAGCACATCCTGCCAGCGGGAGGTTGGAAGGCCCCTAGACTTTAAGGCTAGCAGGGCAGCCTTCCAAACTGTCGCATTTTCTCTTTCCACCTGTCCGTTCCCCCGGGGGTTGTAACTGGTGGTCCTGCTTGTGGCAATACCCCTAGTTAGCAGGTACTGACGGAGTTCGTCGCTCATAAACGATGAGCCCCGGTCGCTATGGATATAGCTGGGGAAACCGAACAGGGTGAAGAGGTCGTTCAGACATTTAATGACCGTGGCACTGGTCATGTCCGGGCAGGGGATGGCGAACGGGAAATGGGAGTACTCATCAATAATATTGAGGAAGTACACATTGCGGTCGGAGGAGGGGAGAGGCCCTTTAAAATCAACGCTCAGGCGCTCGAAGGGGCGAGTGGCTTTTATCAGGTGGGCCCTGTCTGGTCTATAAAAGTGCGGTTTGCACTCAGCGCAGACTTGGAAGTTCCTGGTCATGGTCCTGACCTCCTCAATAGAGTAAGGCAGGTTGCGGGCCTTGATGAAGTGGAAGAACCTGGTGACCCCCGGGTGGCAGAGGTCATTGTGGAGGGCCCGCAGTCTATCAATCTGCGCGCTGGCGCAGGTGCCACGCGACAGCGCATCCGGGGGTTCATTGAGCTTCCCGGGCCGGTACAAGATCTCGTAATTGTAGGTGGAAAGTTCGATTCTCCACCTCAAGATCTTGTCATTTTTGATTTTGCCCCTCTGCTTGTTGTTAAACATGAAAGCAACTGAACGTTGGTCAGTGAGCAGGGTAAATCGTTTTCCGGCCAGGTAGTGCCTCCAATGACGCACAGCCTCCACAATCGCCTGGGCCTCCTTCTCAACAGCGGAGTGTCTGGTCTCCGGGCCTTGGAGGGTTCGTGAAAAGAAGGCCACGGGTCTCCCCGCCTGATTGAGGGTAGCGGCCAGGGCAAAGTCGGACGCGTCGCTTTCCACCTGGAAGGGGATGGATTCGTCCACTGCGTGCATGGTGGCTTTGGCAATGTCTTCCTTGATACGGTGGAAGGCTAAGCGGGCCTCTGCCGTCAAGGGAAAAGAGGTGGACTTGATCAGCGGACGGGCCTTGTCCGCATAGTAGGGGACCCACTGGGCATAATAGGAGAAAAACCCTAGGCACCTCTTCAGGGCCTTGAGGCAGTGGGGCAGTGGGAGTTCCATAAGGGGACGCATCCGGTCGGGGTCGGGGCCGATGACTCCGTGTTCCACAACACAGCCAAGGATGGCGAGGCGGTTTGTGCGGAATATGCACTTCTCCTTGTTATATGTCAGGTTCAGGAGTTGGGCGGTGCGGAGGAATTTTTCGAGGTTTGCGTCATGGTCCTGCAAGTCACGGCCGCAGATGGTCACATTGTCCAGATATGGGAAAGTGGCCTGCAACGCATTTTGATCTACCATCCGGTCCATCTCCCTTTGGAAGACGGAGACCCCATTGGTGACGCCAAAGGGAACCCTAAGGAAGTGGTAGAGGCGGCCGTTTGCCTCAAAGGCAGTATACTGGCGGTCCTCAGGGCGGATAGGGAGCTGGTGGTACGCTGATTTCAGGTCAATAGTCGAGAAGACGCGGTACTGCGCGATCTGGTTGACCATATCAGCTATGCGGGGGAGTGGGTAGGCGTCCAGCAGGGTGTAGCGATTTATTGTCTGGCTGTAGTCGATGACCAGGCGCTGCTTCTCGCCGGTCTTAACGACCACAACCTGGGCTCGCCAGGGGCTGGTGCTGCCCTCAATAATCCCTTCCTTCAGGAGCCGCTCCACTTCGGTTTTAATGAAAACCCTGTCCCCGGCACTGTATCGCCTGCTCTTTGTGGCGATGGGCTTACAGTCGGGGTTGAGGTTAGCAAACAGTGGGGGGGGGGTGACTCTGAGTGTGGAGAGGTTGCACCTGGTGCGCGGCGGGCAATTTGGGAGCTGCTGGCTGCGGACTGTGAGTGGGGGTAGGGGTCCACCGTACGCCATCGTAACACTTTTAAGGTGGCACTGAAAATCTAACCCCAGCAGGACGGCAGCGCAGAGGTCGGGCAGGACCAGAAGTTTAAAATGATCGTACACGGTCCCGTCTACTACGAGTGTCACTACGCAGTAGCTGCCGATGTCCGCCGACTGGGACTCGGAGGCCATAGAAATCCGCTGGTGCGCAGGCAGGACTGGGAGAGAGCAACGCCGCACCGTGTCGGGGTGGATGAAGCTCTCCGTGCTCCCAGAGTCAAAAAGGCAGATTGTATCGCGGCCATTTACCTTAATGTCCATTGTGGAACTGGCCAGCTGGTGCGGTCTCGCTTGGTCCAGTGTAACGGATGCCAGCGTAGGGGTCGGTGTGTCGCTGCGGGTATCAGATGAGGCGGTGTTGGGGGCCTGCTGCATTCCGGCTGTCGTCCAAGATGGCGGCGTCCATGATCCCCATGTGGCTGGAGGCGTCCAAAATGGCTGCTGTACCGTTGGTTCGCACATGGCCGGGGAGGCCCAAGATGGCGGCCCGCATGGCCCACACGTGGCGCTGCTGGGGTTCGGGGTGGCTTTGGCCCTGCAGACGTTAGTGTAGTGTCCCTTCTTCCCGCAGCCCGAGCAGATCGCGTTTTTCGCCAGGCAGCGCGCTCTGGGGTGTTTTGCCTGGCCACAGAAGTAGCATTTCTGGCCTTGGGGCACTGCTGTCTGGCCTTGGGACACTGCTGCGGTAGTTGGGCCGTTGCTGGGGTGTGGCTGGGGTGGCACGGCGCTATGAGGCGGTCCTACCGTGTCCCAGGCTGTCATTCCCCGCGGCGTCCACGGTGCAGAGGAGTAGGCATCCATGCCCCGGTAGGCTGCATCCAATGATAGTGCGAGTTCAGAGGCCTTGTTGAGGTCGAGGTCACTCTGCTCCAACAGTCGCTGTTGGGTGTAATTGGATCTGTGGCCCGCTACAAAAGCGTCCCGGATAAGTTCCTCTGTGTACACGGCGGCCTTTACATCCTTACAACCACAGGCCCGGCCAAGCACAGACAGTGCCTGAAGGTATTCCACGGTCGATTCCCCAGGTTGTTGTTTACGACTCCCCAGAAGGTGCCTGGCGTACACTTCGTTCACTGGGCGCGTGTACTGGTCCTTGAGGAGCTTGATAGCGTCCGCGTACGAGGTCGCATCTTGGATGACCGAGTACACTCGGTGGTTCACTTTGGAGGTCAGGACATCCAGTTTGTCCTCGTCCGATTTGATTGCTGCGGAGGCGGTCAGGAATTTTTCGAAACACTTAAGCCAGTGAGTAAACTTGGTGGATGAGTCCGCCTCCCGATGATCTAAGTCCAGGCATGCTGGTGTGAGGATCTTCTCCATTATAAAAATTTTGTTAATAAAATTGATGCGCTATCAATTACTCATAAAAGACTGAGAGTTAAGAGAGTAACTAAAGGCTTTTATTAACAAAAGAATGAAGGTCTGCCTCGAGCGGTCGACCGGTCCAGAAATACAAAGGGCTGGGGAGCAGTCACCTTTATACTAGGACTTGTGGGAGGAGTCAGCCGAGGCATGTCCAGGCATGTACACAGTGGAATACAAACAGTGGTTTACCACATGGGGAAAATGCTGATTACAGGGGAATATGACAATAACGGGGGAATATGTTGATAATGGGGGAATATGATGATAACGGGAGAATATGATGATAACGGGGAATATGACGATAATGGGGAAATATGATGATAATGGGGGAATATTTTGATAATGGGGATATGATAATAATGGGGGAATATGATGATAACGGGGGAATATGACGATAATGGGGGAATATGACGATGATGGGGGAATATGATAACGGAGGAATATGATGATAACGGGGGAATATGACGATAACGGAGGAATATGATGATAATGGGAGAATATGATGATAATGGGAGAATATGATAATGGGGGAATATGACGACAATGGGCGATTATGATGATAATGGAGAATATGATGATAATGGGGGAATATGAGGATAACAGGGGAATATGAGGATAATGGGGAATATGATGATAATAGGGGAATATGAGGATAACGGGGGAATATGAGGATAATGGGGTATATGATGATAACGAGGGAATATGACGAAAACGGGGGAATATGATGATAATGGTGGAATATGAAGATAATGGGGTAATATGATGATAATGGGGGATTATGATGATAATGGGGGATTATGATGATAATGGGGAATATGATGATAATGGGGGAATATGATGATAATGGGGGAATATGATAATAATGGGGAATATGATGATAATGGGGAATATGATGATAATGGCGACTATGATCATAACGGAGGAATATGAGGATAATGGGTGAATATGATGATCATGGGGGAATATGACGATAACAGGGGAATATGACGATAATGGGGGAATATAATGATAACGGGGGAATATGATGATAAGCGGGGAATATAATGATAATGGGAAATATGGTAATAACAGGGGAATATGCTGATAATGGGGGAATATGACGATAATGGGGGAATATGATGATAATGGGGGAATATGTCAATAACAGGGGAATATGTCGATAACAGGGGAATATGAGGATAACGGGGGGAAATGCCGATAACGGGGGAATATGATGATAATGTGGGAATATGATGATAATGGGGGAATATGTTGATAATGGGGGAATATGATGATAACGGGGGAATATGAGGATAATGGGGCAATATGACAACAATGGGGGAATATGACGATAATGGGGGCATATGTCGATAACGGGAATATGAGGATAAAGGAGGAAAATGCCGATAACGGGGGAATATGATGCTAACGGGGGAATATGTTGATAATGGGGGAATATGATGATAACGGGGAATATGATGATAATGTGTGAATATGACGACAACGGCGGAAGATGTTGATAACGGGGGAATGTGATGATAACGGAGGAATATGATCATAATGGGGGAATATGATAATAATGGGGGATATGATGATAACTAGGGAATATGACGATGATGGTGGAAAATGAGCATAAAGGGGGAAAATGCCGATAATGGGGCAATATGAGACAATGGGGGAATATGATGATAATTGGGGAATATGATGATAATCAGGGAATATGATGATCACTGTGGAATATGATGATAACTGGTAATATGATGATAATGGTGAAATATGATGATCATGGGGGAATATGATGATTACGGAGGACTTTTTCGATAATGGGGAATATGATAATAATGGGGAATATGATGATAACAGGGGAATATGATGATAACGGGGGAATATGATGATAATGGGGAATATGATTATAACGGTGGAATATGACGATAACGGGGGAATATGACGATAATGGGGGAATATGACGATAATGGGGGAATATGATGATAACGGGAGAATATGATGATAATGGTCGAATATGATGATAATTGGGGAATATGACAATAACGGGGGACTATGAAGATAATGTGGGAATATGATGATAATGGGGGAATATGATGATAACGGGGGAATATGATGATAATGGGGAATATTATGATAACGGGGGAATGTGAAGCTAACGGAGGAATATGATCATAACGGCGGAAGATGATAATAATGGGGGAATATGATGATAACCAGGGAATATGATGATAATGGTGAAAATGAGCATAAAGGGGAAAATGCCGATAATGGGGCAATATGATGACAATGGGGGAATATGATGATAATGGGGAATATGATGATAATGGGGAATCTGATGATAATGGGAATATGATGATAATCAGGGAATATGATGATCACTGTGGAATATGATGATAACTGGTAATATGATGATAACGGTGAAATATGATGATCATGGGGATATGATGATTACGGGGGACTTTGTCGATAATGGGGAATATGATAATAATGGGGGAATATGATGATAACAGGGGAATATGATGATAACGGGGGAAAATATGATGACAATGGGGGAATATGATGATAACAGGGGAATATGATGATAATGGGGGAATATGACGATAACGGGGAATATGACGATAATGGGGGAATATGATGATAACGGGAGAATATGATAATGGGGAATATGATTATAACGGGGAATATGATGATAACGGTGGAATATGATGATAATCGGGGAATATGATAATGGGGGAATATAATGATAATAGGGGAATATGACAATAATGGGGGAATATGATGATAATGGGGGAATATGTCGATAATGGGGCAATATGATTATAACGGGGAATATGATGGTAATGGGAGAATATGATAATGTGCAATATGATTATAACAGGGAATATGATGATAATGGTGGAATATGATGATAATTGGGGAATATGACAATAACAGTGGAATAAGAAGATAACGTGGGAATATGATGATAATGGGGGAATATGATGATAATGGGGGAATATGATGATAACTGGGAATATGATGATAATGGGAATATGACGATAATGGGGGAATATGATGATAACCTGGGAATATGACAATAATGGGGGAATATGATGAAAACGGGGGAATATGACGATAATGGTGGAATATGATGCTAACGGGGGAATATGATGATAACGGGGGAATATGATGGCAATGGGCAATATGATGATAACGTGGGAAAATGATGATAACAGGGAAAATTAAGATCACGGGGGAATATGATGATAATGGGGGAATATGATGAAAACAGGGAATATGATGGTAATGGGGGAATATGATGATAATGGGGGAATATGATTATAATGGGGGATTATGATGATAACGGGGGAATATGATAATGGGGCAATATGATTATAATGGGGAATATGATGGTCATGGGAGAATATAATAATGGGACAATATGATTATAACAGGGAATATGACGATAATGGGGGAATATGATGATAATGGCGGAATATGATGATAATGGGGGAATATGATGATAATGGGGGAATATGATGATAATGGGGAAATATGATGATAACGGGGAATATGATGATAATGGGGAATATGATGATAACGGGGGAATATGGTGAAAACAGGGGAATATTATGATAATGGGGGGAACATAATGATAATGGGGGAATATGACGATAATGGTGGAATATAATGATAACGGAGGCATATGATGATAAAGGGGGAATATGAGGATAATGGGGGAATATGATGATAACAGGAGAATATGAGGATAATGGGGAATATGATGATAAAGGGGGAATATGATGATAATGGAGAATATGATAATGAGGCAATATGATTATAACAGGGAATATGACGATAACGGTGGAATATGATGATAAGAGAGGAATATGACGATAATGGGGGAATATGATGATAAGGGGAATATGACGATAATGGAGGAATATGATGATAATGGGGGAATATGAGGATAATGGTGGAATATGATGATAAAGGGGGAATATGACGGCAACGGGGGAATATGTCGATAATGGCAATATGATGATAAAGTGGGAATATGAGGGTAATGGGGGAATATGACGATAATGGGGGAAAATGAGGATAACGGGAGAAAATGCCGATAATGGGGCAATATGATGATAATGGGGGAATATGATGATAATGGGGAATATGATGATAATGGGGGAATATGATGATAATGGGGTAATATGATGATAACGGGGGAATATGTTGATGATGGGGAATATGATAATAATGGGGAATATGATAATAAGGGGCAATATGATGATGACGGGGGAATATGACGATAATGTGGGAATATGATTATAACGGGGGAATATGCCGATAACGGGGGAATATGACGATAATGGAGGAAAATGATGGTAACGGGGGAATATGATGATAACGGGAGAATATGATAATGGGGGAATATGATTATAACAGGGAATATGATGATAATCGGGGAATATGATGATAATGGGGGAATATGACAATAATGGGGGAATATGATGATATTGGGGGAATATGTTGATAATGAGGGAATTTGATGATAACAAGGGAATATGATGATAACGGGGGAATATGATGATAATGGGGGAATATGATGATAACTGGGGAATATGACAATAACGGGGGAATATGATGACAAAGGGGGAATATGACGAAAATGGGGGAATATGAGGACAACGGAGGAATATGTTGATAATGTGGGAATATGATGAAAATGGGGGAATATGATGATAATGGGGGAATATGATGATAACTGGGGAATATGATGGCAACGGGGTAATATGAAGATAAAGGGGTAATATGATGATAATGGGGGAAAATTATGATAATGGGGGAATATGATGATAACTGGAGAATATGACGATAACGGGGGAATATGATGAGAATGGGGGAATATGATGATAATGGGGGAATATGATGATAATGGGGGAATATGTCGATAATGAGGGAATATGAAGATAATGGGGGAATATGACGATAATGGGGGAATATGATGATAACGAGGGAATATGATATCAGCGGAATATGATGATAATGGGGGAATATGATGGTAATCGGGGAATATGATGATAACTGGGGAATATGATGATAACGGGGAAATAAGATGATAACGGGGAATGTGATGATAACGGGAAATATGATTATAATGGGGGAATATGACGATAACGGAGGAATATGATGATAACGGGGGAATATGATGATAATGGGGGAATATGAAGATAATGGGGGAATATGAGGATAATGGGGAATATGATTATAATGGGGGATTATGATGATAATGGGGGAATATGATGATAACAGGGAAACATGAGGATAATGGGGGAATATGACGATAATGAGGGAATATGATGATCACGGAGGAATATGATGATAATGGGGGAATATGATGATAACGGGGGAATATGATGATAATGGGGAATATGATGATAACGGGGAAATATGATGATAATGGGGAAATGTGATAATAATGGGAAAATATGATGAAAATTGGGAAATATGAGGATAATGGGGGAATATGATTAAAATGGGGGAATATGATAACGGTGGAATATGATGATAACGGTGGAATATTATGATAATGGGGGAATATGATGATAAAAGGGGGAATATGACGAAAATGGGGGAATATGAGGACAATGGAGGAATATGTTGATAATGGGGAAATATGATGATAATGTGGGAATATGATGATAATGGGGGAATATGATGATAACTGGGGAATATGACGATAACAGGGGAATATGCTGATTATGGGGGAATATGATTATAATGGGGGAATATGATGATAATGTGGGAATATGATGATAATGGGGGAATATGGTGATAAAGGGGAATATGATGACAATGGGGTAATATGATGATAATGGGGTAAAATGACGATAATGGGGGATTATGATGATAATGGGGAATATGATGATAATGGGGGAATATGATAATAATGGGGAATATGATGATAATGGGGGAATATGATGATAATGGGGAATATAATGATAATGGCGACTATGATGATAACGGAGGAGTATGACGATAATGGGTGAATATGATGATCATGGGGGAATATGACGATAACAGGGGAATATGACGATAATGGGGGAATATAATGATAACGGGGGAATATGATGTTAAGCGGGGAATATAATGATAATGGGAAATATGACAATAACGGGGGAATATACTGATAATGGGGGAATATGATGATAATGGGGGAATATGATGATAATGGGGGAATATGACAATAATGGGGGAATATGACGATAATGGGGAAATATGATGATAATGGGGGAATATGTCGATAACAGGGGAATATGTCGATAACAGGGGAATATGATGATAATGGGGGAATATGATGATAATGGGGAATATGATGATAATGGGGGAATAAGACGATAACGGGAATATGATGGTAATGGGGGAATATGATGATAACAGGAGAATATGATGATAACGGGGGAATAGGATAATGGGGCAATATGATTATAACGGGGAATATGATGGTAATGGGAGAATATGATAATGAGGCAATATGATTATAACAGGGAATATGATGATAATGGTGGAATATGATGATAGAGGAATATGACGATAATGGGGGAATATGATGATAAGGGGGAATATGATGATAACGGAGGAATATGATGATAATGGGGGAATATGAGGATAATGGGGGAATATGATAATAATGGGGGAATATGCTGATAATGGGGGAATATGACGATAAAGGGGGAATATGACGGCAACGGGGGAATATGTCGATAACGGCAATATGATGATAAAGTGGGAATATGAGGGTAATGGGGGATTATGACAATAACGGGGGAAAATGCCGATAATGTGGCAATATGATGATAATGGGGGAATATGATGATAATGGGGGAATATGATGATAATGGGGTAATATGATGATAACAGGGGAATATGTTGATGATGGGGAATATGATAATAACGGGGGAATATGATAATAACGGGGCAATATGATGATAACGGGGGAATATGACGATAATGTGGGAATATGATTATAATGGGGGAATATGCCGATAACGGGGGAATATGACGATAATGGAGGAATATGATGATAACGGGGGAATATGATGATAACGGAAGAATATGATAATGGGGGAATATGATTATAATGGGGAATATGATGATAATGGTGGAATATGATAATAATCGGGGAGTATGATGATAATGGGGGAACATGATGATAATGGGGGAATATGATTATAACAGGGAATATGATGATAATTGGGGAATATGATGATAATGGGGGAATATGACAATAATGAGGGAATATGATGATAATGGGGGAATATGTCGATAATGAGGGAATTTGCTGATAATGGGGGAATATGATGATAATGGGGGAATATGATGATAACGGGGGAATATGATGATAATGGGGGAATATGATGATAATGGGGGGATATGATGATAACGGGGGAATATGATAATAAAGGGGGATTATGACGATAATGGGGGAAAATGATTGATAATGGGGAATATGATGATAACGGGAATATGATGATAACGGGGAATATGATGATAATGGGTGAATATGATGATAACGGGGTAACATGATGATAATGGGGGATATGACAATAATGAGGGAATATGATGATAACGGTGGAATATGATGATAATGGGGGAATATGATGATAATGGGGAATATGACAATAATGGGGAATATGATGATAATGGGGAACATGTCGATAATGAGGGAATATGAAGATAATGGGGGAATATGATGATAACGTGTGAATATGATGATGATGGGGGAATATGATGATAACGAGGGAATATGATATCAATGGCATATGATGATAATGGGGGAATATGATGATAATCGGGGAATATGATGATAACGGGGAAATATGATGATAACTGGGGAATATGATGATAACGGGGAATATGATGATAATGGGGAAATAAGATGATAAAGGGGAATGTGATGATAATGGGGAAATATGATTATAATGGGGGAATATGACAATAACGGGGGAATATGATGATAATGGGGGAATATGACGATAACGGGGGAATATGAGGATAATGGGGGAATATGATTATAATGGGGATTATGATGATAATGGGGGAATATGATGATAACAGGGAAACATGAGGATAATGGGGGAATATGTTTATAATGGGGGAATATGACGATAACGGGGGAATATGACGATAACGGAGGAATATGATGATAACTGGGGAATATGATGATAAGGGGGGAATATGATGATAATGGGGGAATATGACGATAACAGAGGAATATGATGATAATGGGGAATATGATGATAATGGGAAAATATGATAATAATGGGGAAATATGACAATAATTGGGAAATATGAGGATAATGGGGGAATATGATTATAATGGGGGAATATGATGATAATGGGGGAATATGATGATAACGGAGGAATATGATGATAACGGGGGAATATGATGATAATGGGGGAATATGATGATAACGGGGTAACATGACGATAATGGGGGATATGACAATAATGAGGGAATATGGTGATACGGTGGAATATGATGATAACTGGGGAATATGACGATAACGGGAGAATATGATGATAACGGGGGAATATGATGATAATGGGGGAATATGATGATAACGGTGGGAATATGACGATAACAGGGAAACATGAGGATAATGGTGTAATATGATTATAATGGGGGAATATGACAATAACGGGGAATATGATGATAACGGGGGAATATGTTTATAATGGGGGAATATGACGATAATGGGGGAATATGACGATAACGGAGGAATATGATGATAACGGGGAATATGACGATAACGGGGGAACATGATGATAATGGGGGAATATGAGGATATCGGAGGAATATGATGATAATGGGGAATATGATGATAATGGGGAAGTATGATAATAATGGGGAAATATGACGATAATTGGGAAATATGAGGATAATGGGGGAATATGATTATAATGGGGGATATGACGACAATGGGGGAATATGACGATAACGGAGGAATATGATGATAATGGGGGAATATGATGATAACGGGAGAATATGATAATGGGGGAATATGATTATAACAGGGAATATGATAACGGTGGAATATGATGATAATCAGGGAATATGATGATAACTGTGAAATATGACAATGACGGGGGAATATGACGATAATGGGGGAACATGATGATAACGGGGGAATATGATGATAACGGTGGAATATTATGATAATGGGGGAATATGATGATAACGATGGAATATGACGATAAAGGGGGAATATGATGAAAATGGGGGAATATGATGATAACTGGGGAATATGACGATAACGGGGGAATATGTCGATTATGGGGGAATATGATTATAATGGGGGAATATGATGATAATGTGGGAATGTGATGATAACGGGGGAATATGATGATAACGGGGGAATATGTTGATAATGGGGAATATGATGATAATGGGGGAATATGATGATAATGGGGAATATGACAATAATGGTGGAATATGATGATAATGGTGGAATATGATGATAATGGGGTAATATGACAATAATGGGGGTTTATGATGATAATGGGAATATGAAGATAATGGGGGAATATGATGATAATGGCGACTATGATGATAACGGAGGAATATGACGACAATGGGTGAATATGATGATCATGGGGGTATATGACGATAACAGGGGAATATGACGATAATGGGGAATATAATGATAACGGGGGAATATGATGTTAAGCGGGGAATATAATGATAATGGGAAATATGATAATAACAGGGGAATATGCTGATAATGGGGGAATATGACGATACTGGGGAATATGATGATAATGGGGGAATATGACAATAATGGGGGAATATGACGATAATGTGGAAATATGATGATAATCGGGGAATATGTCGATAACGGGAATATGTCGATAACAGGGAATATGAGGATAACGGGGGGAAATGCCGATAATGGGGAATGTGATGATAATGGGGGAATATGATGATAATGGGTGAATAGATTGATAATGGGGGAATATGATGATAATGGGGGACTATGATGATAATGTGGGAATATGATGATAATGGGGGAATATGTTGATACCGGGGGAATATGACGATAATGGGGGAATATGATGATAATGGGGAATATGATGATAATGGGGAATATGATGATAATGGCGAAGTATGATAATAATGGGGAAATATGACGATAATTGGGAATATGAGGATAATGGGGGAATATGATTATAATGGGGGATATGACGACAATGGGGGAATATGACGATAACGGAGGAATATGATGATAATGGGGGAATATGATGATAACGGAGAATATGATAATGGGGGAATATGATTATAACAGGGAATATGATAATGGTGGAATATGATGATAATCAGGGAATATGATGATAACTGTGAAATATGACAATGACGGGGGAATATGACGATAATGGGGGAACATGATGATTACGGGGGAATATGATGATAACGGTGGAATATTATGATAATGGGGGAATATGATGATAACGATGGAATATGACGATAAAGGGGGAATATGATGAAAATGGGGGGACAAATGATGATAACTGGGGAATATGTCGATTATGGGGGAATATGATTATAATGGGGGAATATGCTGATAATGGGGGAATATGATGATAATGTGGGAATATGATGACAATGGGGTAATATGACAATAATGGGGGTTTATGATGATAATGGGGAATATGATGATAATGGGGGAATATGATGATAATGGTGACTATGATGATAACGGAGGAATATGACGACAATGGGTGAATATGATGATCATGGGGGTATATGACGATAACAGGGGAATATGACGATAATGGGGGAATATAATGATAACGGGGAATATAATGATAACGGATAATGATAACGGGGGAATATGATGTTAAGCGGGGAATATAATGATAATGGGAAATATGATAATAACAGGGGAATATGCTGATAATGGGGGAATATGACGATAATGGGGGAATATGATGATAATGGGGGAATATGACAATAATGGGGGAATATGACGATAATGGGGAAATATGATGATAATCGGGGAATATGTCGATAACGGGAATATGTCGATAACAGGGGAATATGAGGATAACGGGGGAAATGCCGATAACGGGGGAATATGATGATAACGGGGGAATATGATGATAATGGGTGAATAGGTTGATAATGGGGGAATATGATGATAACAGGGGAATATGCTGATAATGGGGGTATATGATGATAACGGGGGAATATGAGGACAACGGAGGAATATGTTGATAACAGGGAAATATGATGATAATGTGGGAATATGATGATAATGGGGGAATATGATGATAACTGGGGAATATGACGATAATGGGGGAATATGTCGATTATGGGGGAATATGATTATAATGGGGGAATATGATGATAATGTGGGAATATGATGATAACGGGGAATATGATGATAATGGGGGAATATGCTGATAATGGGGGAATATGATGATAATGGGGGAATATGACGATAATGGGGGAATATGACAATAATGGTGGATTATGATGATAATGGTGGAATATGATGATAATGGGGTAATATGACAATAATGGGTGATTATGATGATAATGGGGAATATGATGATAATGGGGGAATATGATGATAATGGGGGAATATGATAATGGGGAATATGATGATAATGGGGGAATATGATGATAATGGGGAATATGATGATAATGGCGACTATGATGATAACGGCGACTATGATGATAACGGAGGAATATGACGACAATGGGTGAATATGATGATCATGGGGGAATATGACGATAACAGGGGAATAAGACGATAATGGGGGAATATAATGATAACGGGGGAATATGATGTTAAGCGGGGAATATAATGATAAAGGGAAATATGATAATAACGGGTGAATATGCTGATAATGGGGGAATATGACGATAATGGGGGAATATGATGACAATGGGGGAATATGACAATAATGGGGGAATATGATGATAATGGGGAAATATGACGATAATCGGGGAATATGTCGATAACAGGGGTATATGTCGATAACAGGGGAATATGATGATAACGTGGGAAAATGATGATAACAGGGGAAAATTACGATCACGGGGGAATATGATGATAATGGGGGAATATGATGAAAACGGGGAATATGATGGTAATGGGGGAATATGATGATAATGGGGGAATATGATAATGGGGGAATATGATTATAATGGGGGATTATGATGATAACGGGGGGAATATGATAATGGGGCAATATGATTATAACAGGGAATATGATGATAACGGTGGAATATGATGATAATTAGGGAATATGGTGATAACGTGGGAGTATGACGATAACAGTGGAATATGACGATAACGGGGGAATATGACGATAATGGGGGAATATGACGATAATGGGGGAATATGATGATAATGGGAGAATATGACGATAATGGGGAAATATGATGATAATGGAGAATATGACGATAATGGGGAAATATGATGATAACGGAGAATATGATGATAACGGGGGAATATGATTATAATGGGGGAACATGATGATAATGGGGGAATATAATGATAACGGGAGAATATGATGACTATGGGGGAATATGACAATAATGGGGGAATATGATGATAATGGGGGAATATGATGATAATGGGGGAATATGACGATAATGGGGGAATATGATGATAATGGGGAATATTATGATAATGGGGGAATATAATTATAATGGGGGAATATGATGATAATGGGGGAATGTGATGATGACGGGGGAATATGGTGAAAACGGGAATATGATGATAACAGGGGAATATGATGATAACAGGGGACTATGTCGATAATGGGGGAATATGATGATAATGGGGGAATATAATTATAACGGTGGAGTATGACGATAACGGGGGAATATGGCAATAATGGGGGAATATGATGATTACGGGAGAATATGATAATGGGGAACATGATTATAACGGGGAATATGATGATAACGGTGGAATATGATGATAATCGGGGAATATGATAATGGGGGAATATGATGATAATGGGGGAATATGTCAATAATGGGGCAATATGATTATAACGGGGAATATGATGGTAATGGGAGAATATGATGATAATTGGGGAATATGACAATAATGGGGGAATATGAAGATAACGTGGGAATATGATGATAATGGGGAATATTATGATAATGGGGGAATATGATGATAATGGCGGAATATGATGATAACTGGGAATATGATGATAACGGGGGAATATGATGATAATGGGGGCATAAGATGATAATGGGGAATATGATGATAACAGGGAATATTATGATAACGGGAATATGACAATAATGGGGGAATATGATGATAACAGGGCAATATGATGATAATGGGGGATTAGGATGACAATCGGGGAATATGATGATAATGGGGGAATATGACGATAATGGGGGAATATGATGATAATGTGGAATATAACGATAATGGGGAATATGATGATAACGGGGGAATATGACAATAATGGGGGAATTTGATGATAATGGGGGAATATGACAATAATGGGGGAATATTATGAAAACGGGGGAATATGACGATAACGGTGGAATATGATGATAATGGGGGAATATGATGATAACGGGGGAATATGATGGCAATGGGCAATATGAAGATAACGTGGGAAAATGATGATAACGGGAAAATTACGATCATGGGGGAATATGATGATAATGGGGGAATATGATGAAAACAGGGAATATGATGGTAATGGGGGAATATGACGATAATGGGGGAATGTGATAATGGGGGAATATGATTATAATGGGGATTATGACCATAACGGGGGAATATGATGATAATGGGGGAATATGATGATAACGGGGGGAATATGATAATGGGGCAATATGATTATAACGGGGAATTTGATGGTAATGGGAGAATATGATAATGGGGCAATATGATTATAAAAGGGAATATGATGATAACGGTGGAATATGATGATAATTAGGGAATATGATGATAACGTGGGAGTATGACGATAACAGTGGAATATGACGATAACGGGGGAATATGACGATAATGGGGGAATATGATGATAATGGAGGAATATGATGATAATGGGGGAATATGACGAAAATGGGGAAAGATGATGATAATGGAGAATATGATGATAACGGTGGAATATGATGATAATTAGGGAATATGATGATAACGTGGGAGTATGACGATAACAGTGGAATATGACGATAACGGGGGAATATGACGATAATTGGGGAATATGATGATAATGGAGGAATATGATGATAATGGGGGAATATAATGATAACGGGAGAATATGATGACTATGGGGGAATATGACGATAATGGGGGAATATGATGATAATGGGGGAATATGACGATAACGTGGGAATATGATGATAATGGGGAATATTATGATAATGGGGGAATATGATGATAATGGGGGAATATGATTATAATGGTGGAGTATGACGATAACGGGGGAATATGGCGATAATGGGGGAATATGATGATAATGGGAGAATATGATAATGGGGAATATGATTATAACGGGGAATATGATGATAACGGTGGAATATGATGATAATCGGGGAATATGATAATGGGGGAATATGATGATAATAGGGGAGTATGACAATTATGGGGGAATATGATGATAATGGGGGAATATGTCGATAATGGGGCAATATGATTATAACGGGGAATATGATGGTAATGGGAGAATATGATAATGGTGCAATATGATTATAACAGGGAATATGATGATAACGGTGGAATATGATGATAATTGGGGAATATGACAATAATGGGGGAATATGAAGATAACGAGGGAATATGATGATAATGGGGGAATATGATGATAACAGGGGAATATGATGATAATGGGGAATATGATGATAATGGGGGAATATGATGATAATGGGAGAGTATGATGATAACGGGGGCATATGATGATAATGGGGAATATGACGATAACGGGGAATATTATGATAACGGGAATATGATGATAATGGGGGAATATGATGATAATGGGGGAATATGATGATAATGTGGAATATAACGATAATGGGGAATATGATGATAACGGGGGAATATGAAAATAATGGGGGAATTTGATGATAATGGGGGAATATGATGAAAACGGGGGAATATGATGATAATGGGGGAATATGATGAAAACGGGGGAATATGACGATAACGGTGGAATATGATGATAATGGGGGAATATGATGAAAACAGGGAATATGATGGTAATGGGGGAATATGATGATAATGGGGGAATATGATAAAGGGGGAATATGATTATAATGGGGGATTATGACCATAATGGGGGAATATGATGATAATGGGGGAATATGATGATAACGGGGGGAATATGATAATGGGGCAATATGATTATAACGGGGAATTTGATGGTAATGGGAGAATATGATAATGGGGCAATATGGTTATAACAGGGAATATGATGAGAACGGTGGAATATGATGATAATTAGGGAATATGATAATAACGTGGGAGTATGACGATAACAGTGGAATATGACGATAACGGGGGAATATGACGATAATGGGGGAATATGACGATAATAGAGGAATATGATGATAATGGGGGAATATGACGATAATGGGGAAATATGATCATAACGGAGAATATGATGATAACGGGGGAATATGATGATAATGGGGGATTATGATGATAACGGGGAATACGATTATAATGGGTGAATATGATGATAATGGGGGAATATAATGATAACGGGAGAATATGATGACTATGGGGGAATATGACGATAATGGGGGAATATGATGATAATGGGGGAATATGGTGATAATGGGGGAATATGACAATAATGGGGGAATATGATGATAACGGAGGTATATGACGATAACGGGGGAATATGACGATAATGGGGAATATTATGATAATGGGGGAATATAATGATAATGGGGAATATGATGATAACGGGGGAATGTGATGATGATGGGGGAATATGGTGAAAACGGGAATATTATGATAATGGGGGAATATAATGATAACGGAGGAATATGATGATAATGGGGGAATATGATGATTACAGGGGAATATGATGATAATGGGGAATATGATGATAAAGAGGGCATATGATGATAAAGGGGGAATATGAGGATAATGGGGGAATATGACGATAATGGG
>NC_141002.1:55758671-55800077 GCF_052327205.1 Somniosus microcephalus
GGAATATGATGATAACTGGGGAATATGATGATAACGGGGTAACATGACGATAATGGGGGAATATGACAATAATGGGGGAATATGTCGATATTGAGGGAATATGAAGATAATGGGGGAATATGATGATAACGGGGGGGAATATGATGATAACGTGGGAATATGATGATGATGGGGGAATATGATGATAACGAGGGAATATGATATCAGCGGCATATGATGATAATGGGGGAATATGATGATAATCGGCGAATATGATGATAATGGGGAAATATGATGATAACTGGGGAATATGATGATAATGGGGAATATGATGATAACGGGGAAATGAGATGATAACGGGGAATGTGATGATAATGGGGAAATATGATTATAATGGGGGAATATTACGATAACGGGGGAATGTGACGATAACGGAGGAATATGATGATAACGGGGGAATATGAGGATAATGGGGGAATATGATTATAATGGGGGAATATGACGAGAACGGGGGAATATGAGGATAATGGGGGAATATGATGATAATGGGGGAATATGATTATAACGGGGAATATGATGATAACGGTGGAATATGATGGTAATCGGGGAATATGATGATAACTGGGGAATATGACAATGATGGGGGAATATGATGATAATGGGGGAGTATGATGATAACGGGGGAATATGATGATAACAGGGGAATATGATGATAACTGGGGAATATGACGATAATGGGGGAATATGACGATTATGGGGGAATATGATGATAATGGGGGAATATGATGATAACGGGGGAATATGATGATAAACGGGTAATATGACGATAACGGGGAATAGGATGATAATGGGGGAATATGATGATAACTGGGGAATATGATGATAATGGGGAATATGATGATAATGGGAGAATATGAGTATAATGAGGGAATATGATGATAACGGGAGAATATGATGATAACAGAGAATATGATGATAATGGGGGAATATGATGATAATGGTGGAATATGATAATAATGGGTAATAGGATGATAACTGGGGGATTATGCTGATAATGGGGGAATATGACAATAACGAGGGAATATGACAAAAACGGGGAAATATGATGATAACAGGGGAATATGAGTATAATGAGGGAATATGATGATAACGGGGAGAATATGACGATAATGGAGAATATGATGATAATGGGGGAATATGATGCTAACGGTGGAATATGCTGATAATGGGGGAATATGAAGATAACTGGGGAATATGATGATAATGGGGAATATGATGATAATGGGGGATTATGCAGATAATGGGGGAATATGACAATAATGGGGGAATTTGATGATAATGCGGTAATATGACGAAAACGGGGGAATATGATGATAATGGGGGAATATGAGTATAATGAAGGAATATGATGATAACGGGGGAATATGACATAATGGGGAATATGATGATAATGGGGAATTATGATGATGGTGGGGAATATGTTGATAATGTGGGAATTTGATGATAATGGTGGAATATGATGATAATAGGGGAATATGATGACAACAGGGAATATGATAATAATGGGGGAATATGATGATAACGGGGGAATATGATAATAGTGGGGGAATATGATAATAACGGGGGAATATGATGATAATGGGGGAATATGATGATAATGGGGGAACATGGTGATAATGGGGGAATATGATGATAATGGGGGAATATTATGATAATGGGGGAATATGATGACAACGGGGAATATGATGATAATGGGGGAATATGTTGATAATGGGGGAATATGATGATAATGGCGGAATATGATGAAAACAGGGGAATATGACGATAACGGGGGAATATAACGATAACAGGGGAATATGATGATAACGGGGGAATATGATGGCAATGGGCAATATGATGATAACGTGGGAAAATGATGATAATGGGAAAATTATGATCATGGGGGAATATGATGATAATGGGGGAATATGATGAAAACAGGGAATATGATGGTAATGGGGGAATATGATGATAATGGGGGAATGTGATAATGGGGGAATATGATTATAATGGGGATTATGACCATAACGGGGGAATATGATGATAATGGGGGAATATGATGATAATGGGGGGAATATGATAATGGGTCAATATGATTATAACGGGGAATTTGATGGTAATGGGAGAATATGATAATGGGGCAATATGATTATAAAAGGGAATATGATGATAACGGTGGAATATGATGATAATTAGGGAATATGATGATAACGTGGGAGTATGACGATAACAGTGGAATATGACGATAACGGGGGAATATGACGATAATGGGGGAATATGATGATAATGGGGGAATATGATGATAATGGGGGAATATGACGAAAATGGGGAAATATGATGATAACGGTGAATATGATGATAACGGGGGAATATGATGATAATGGGGGATTATGATGATAACGGGGGATTATGATGATAACGGGGAATATGATTATAATGGGGGAATATGATGATAATGGGGGAATATAATGATAACGGGAGAATATGATGACTATGGGGGAATATGATGATAATGGGGGAATATGATGATAATGGGGGAATATGACGATAACGTGGGAATATGATGATAATGGGGGAATATGATGATAACGGGGGAATATGATGATAATGGGGAATATTATGATAATGGGGGAATATGATGATAATGGGGGAATATGATTATAATGGTAGAGTATGACGATAACGGGGGAATATGGCGATAATGGGGGAATATGATGATAACGGGAGAATATGATAATGGGGAATATGATTATAACGGGGAATATGATGATAACGGTGGAATATGATGATAATCGGGGAATATGATAATGGGCGAATATGATGATAATAGGGGAGTATGACAATTATGGGGGAATATGATGATAATGGGGGAATATGTCGATAATGGGGCAATATGATTATAACAGGGAATATGATGGTAATGGGAGAATATGATAATGGTGCAATATGATTATAACAGGGAATATGATGATAACGGTGGAATATGATGATAATTGGGGAATATGACAATAATGGGGGAATATGAAGATAATGATGGAATATGATGATAATGGGGGAATATGATGATAACAGGGGAATATGATGATAATGGGGAATATTATGATAATGGGGGAATATGACGATAATAGGGGAATATGATGATAATAGGGGAATATGACGATAATGGGGAAATATGATGATAACGGAGAATATGATGATAACGGGGGAATATGATGATAATGGGGGATTATGATGATAACGGGGAATATGGTTATAATGGGTGAATATGATGATAATGTGGAATATAATGATAACGGGAGAATATGATGACTATGGGGGAATATGACGATAATGAGGGAATATGGTGATAATGGGGGAATATGACAATAATGGGGGAATATGATGATAACGGAGGTATATGACGATAACGGGGGAATATGACGATAATGGGGAATATTATGATAATGGGGGAATATAATGATAATGGGGGAATATGATGATAACGGGGGAATGTGATGATGATGGGGGAATATGGTGAAAACGGGAATATTATGATAATGGGGGAATATAATGATAATGGGGGAATATGACGATAATGGGGGAATATGACAATAATGGTGGAATATAATGATAACGGAGGAATATGATGATAATGGGGGAATATGATGATTACAGGGGAATATGATGATAATGGGGAATATGATGATAAAGAGGGCATATGATGATAAAGGGGGAATATGAGGATAAAGGGCGAATATGATGGTAAAGGGGAATATAATGATAATGGGGGAATATGAAGATAACGGGGAAATATAATGATAATGGGGGAATATGATGATAATGGGGGAATATGTTGATAATGGGGAATATGATAATAATGGGGGAATATAACGATAATGGGGGAATATGAGGATAATGGGGAATATGATTATAATGGGGGAATATGATGATAACGGCGGAATATGACGATAACGGAGGAATATGATGATAACGGGGGAATATGATGATAACGGGAGAATATGATAATGGGGGAATATGATTATAACTGGGAATATGATGATAATCAGGGAATATGATGATAATGGGGGAATATGACAATAATGGGGGAATATGATGATAATGGGGGAATATGTCGATAATGAGGGAATTTGATGATAACGGGGGAATATGAAGATAACGGGGGAATATGATGATAATGGGGAAGATAATGATAATGGGGGAATATGATGATAATGGGGGAATATGATGATAACGGGGGAATATGATGATAACGGGGAATATGATGATAACGGGGAATATGATGATAAAGGGGGAATATGACGATAATGGGGGAAAATGATGATAATGGGGGAATATGATGATAACTGGGGAATATGATGATAACGGGGTAACATGACGATAATGGGGGAATATGACAATAATGGGGGAATATGTCGATATTGAGGGAATATGAAGATAATGGGGGAATATGATGATAACGGGGGAATATGATGATAACGGGGAATGAGATGATAACGGGGAAATATGATGATAATGGGGGAATATTTTGATAATGGGGAATATGATAATAATGGGGGAATATGATGATAACGGGGGAATATGACGATAATGGGGGAATATGACGATGACGGGAGAATATGAAGATAACGGAGGAATATGACGATGACGGGAGAATATGAAGATAACGGAGGAATATGACGATGATGGGAGAATATGACGATAACGGAGGAATATGATGATAACGGGGAATATGACGATAATGGGGAAATATGACGATAACGAGGAAATATGATGATAATGGGGGAATATTTTGATAATGGGGAATATGATAATAATGGGGGAATATGACGATAACAGGGGAATATGATGATAATGGGGGAATATGATGATAACGGGGGAATATGATGATAATGGGGATTATGACGATAATGGGGGAATATGAAGATAATGGGGAATATGATGATAACAAGGGAATATGAAGATAATGGGGGAATATGATGATAATGGGGAATATGATGATAATGGGGGAATAAGATGATAATGGGGAATATGATGATAATGGGAAATTATGATGATAATGGGGGAATATGATGATAATGGGGAATATGATGATAATGGGGGAATATGACAATAATGGGGGAATATGATGAGAACGGGGGAATATGATGATAATGGGGAATTTGATGATAATGGGGAATTATGATGATAATGGGGGAATATGATGATAATGGGGAATATGATGATAATGCTGGAATATGATGATAATGGGGAATTTGATGATTATGGGGGAATAAGATGAGAATGGGGAATATGATGATAATGGGGAATTATGATGATAATGGGGGAATATGATGATAATGGGGAATATGATGATAATGGGGAATTATGAAGATAATGGCAGAATATGATGATAATGGGGGAATATGATGATAACGGAGAATATGATGATAACAGGAAATATCATGACAACGGGGAATATGATGATAATGTGGGAATATGATGATAATGGCAGAATATGATGATAACAGGGGAATATGACGATAATGGGGGAATATGATGATAATGGGGAATATGATGGTAATGGGGGAATAAGATGATAATGGGGGAATAAGATGATAATGGGGAATATGATGATAATGGGGAATTATGATGACAATGGGGGAATATGATGATAATGGGGAATATGATGATAATGCTGGAATATGATGATAATGGGGAATTTGATGATTATGGGGGAATAAGATGATAATGGGGAATATGATGATAATGGGGAATTATGATGATAATGGGGGAATAAGATGATAATGGGGGAATAAGATGATAATGGGGAATATGATGATAATGGGGAATTATGATGATAATGGGGGAATATGATGATAATGGGGGAATATGACAATAATGGGGGAATATGATGAGAACGGGGGAATGTGATGATAATGGGGAATTTGATGATAATGGGGAATTATGATGACAATGGGGGAATATGATGATAATGGGGAATATGATGATAATGCTGGAATATGATGATAATGGGGAATTTGATGATTATGGGGGAATAAGATGATAATGGGGAATATGGTGATAATGGGGAATTATGATGATAATGGGGGAATATGATGATAATGGGGAATATGATGATAATGGGGAATTATGATGATAATCGGAATATGTTGATAATGGGGGAATTTGATGATAATGGTGGAATATGATGACAATGGGGGAATATGATGACAACAGGGAATATGATAATAATGGGGGAATATGACGATAATGGGGGACTATGATGATAATGGCAGAAAATGATGATAATGGGGGAATATGATGATAACGGAGAATATGATGATAACAGGAAATATCATGACAACGGGGAATATGATGATAATGTGGGAATATGATGATAATGGCAGAATATGATGATAACAGGGGAATATGACGATAACGGGGGAATATGATGATAATGGGGAATACGATGATAATGTGGGAATAAGATGATAATGGGGAATATGATGATAATGGGGAATTATGATGATAATGGGGGAATATGATGATAATGGGGAATATGATGATAATGGGGGAATATGACAATAATGGGGGAATATAATGATAATGGGGGAATATGATGATAACGGGGGAATGTGATGATGATGGGGGAATATGGTGAAAACGGGAATATTATGATAATGGGGGAATATAATGATAATGGGGGAATATGACGATAATGGGGGAATATGACAATAATGGTGGAATATAATGATAACGGAGGAATATGATGATAATGGGGGAATATGATGATTACAGGGGAATATGATGATAATGGGGAATATGATGATAAAGAGGGCATATGATGATAAAGGGGGAATATGAGGATAAAGGGCGAATATGATGGTAAAGGGGAATATAATGATAATGGGGGAATATGAAGATAATGGGGAAATATAATGATAATGGGGGAATATGATGATAATGGGGGAATATGTTGATAATGGGGAATATGATAATAATGGGGGAATATAACGATAATGGGGGAATATGAGGATAATGGGGAATATGATTATAATGGGGGAATATGATGATAACGGCGGAATATGACGATAACGGAGGAATATGATGATAACGGGGGAATATGATGATAACGGGAGAATATGATAATGGGGGAATATGATTATAACTGGGAATATGATGATAATCAGGGAATATGATGATAATGGGGGAATATGACAATAATGGGGGAATATGATGATAATGGGGGAATATGTCGATAATGAGGGAATTTGATGATAACGGGGGAATATGAAGATAACGGGGGAATATGATGATAATGGGGGAAGATAATGATAATGGGGGAATATGATGATAATGGGGGAATATGATGATAACGGGGGAATATGATGATAACGGGGAATATGATGATAACGGGGAATATGATGATAAAGGGGGAATATGACGATAATGGGGGAAAATGATGATAATGGGGGAATATGATGATAACTGGGGAATATGATGATAACGGGGTAACATGACGATAATGGGGGAATATGACAATAATGGGGGAATATGTCGATATTGAGGGAATATGAAGATAATGGGGGAATATGATGATAACGGGGGAATATGATGATAACGGGGAATGAGATGATAACGGGGAAATATGATGATAATGGGGGAATATTTTGATAATGGGGAATATGATAATAATGGGGGAATATGATGATAACGGGGGAATATGACGATAATGGGGGAATATGACGATGACGGGAGAATATGAAGATAACGGAGGAATATGACGATGACGGGAGAATATGAAGATAACGGAGGAATATGACGATGATGGGAGAATATGACGATAACGGAGGAATATGATGATAACGGGGAATATGACGATAATGGGGAAATATGACGATAACGAGGAAATATGATGATAATGGGGGAATATTTTGATAATGGGGAATATGATAATAATGGGGGAATATGACGATAACAGGGGAATATGATGATAATGGGGGAATATGATGATAACGGGGGAATATGATGATAATGGGGATTATGACGATAATGGGGGAATATGAAGATAATGGGGAATATGATGATAACAAGGGAATATGAAGATAATGGGGGAATATGATGATAATGGGGAATATGATGATAATGGGGGAATAAGATGATAATGGGGAATATGATGATAATGGGGAATTATGATGATAATGGGGGAATATGATGATAATGGGGAATATGATGATAATGGGGGAATATGACAATAATGGGGGAATATGATGAGAACGGGGGAATATGATGATAATGGGGAATTTGATGATAATGGGGAATTATGATGATAATGGGGGAATATGATGATAATGGGGAATATGATGATAATGCTGGAATATGATGATAATGGGGAATTTGATGATTATGGGGGAATAAGATGAGAATGGGGAATATGATGATAATGGGGAATTATGATGATAATGGGGGAATATGATGATAATGGGGAATATGATGATAATGGGGAATTATGAAGATAATGGCAGAATATGATGATAATGGGGGAATATGATGATAACGGAGAATATGATGATAACAGGAAATATCATGACAACGGGGAATATGATGATAATGTGGGAATATGATGATAATGGCAGAATATGATGATAACAGGGGAATATGACGATAATGGGGGAATATGATGATAATGGGGAATATGATGGTAATGGGGGAACAAGATGATAATGGGGGAATAAGATGATAATGGGGAATATGATGATAATGGGGAATTATGATGACAATGGGGGAATATGATGATAATGGGGAATATGATGATAATGCTGGAATATGATGATAATGGGGAATTTGATGATTATGGGGGAATAAGATGATAATGGGGAATATGATGATAATGGGGAATTATGATGATAATGGGGGAATAAGATGATAATGGGGGAATAAGATGATAATGGGGAATATGATGATAATGGGGAATTATGATGATAATGGGGGAATATGATGATAATGGGGAATATGATGATAATGGGGGAATATGACAATAATGGGGGAATATGATGAGAACGGGGGAATGTGATGATAATGGGGAATTTGATGATAATGGGGAATTATGATGACAATGGGGGAATATGATGATAATGGGGAATATGATGATAATGCTGGAATATGATGATAATGGGGAATTTGATGATTATGGGGGAATAAGATGATAATGGGAATATGATGATAATGGGGAATTATGATGATAATGGGGGAATATGATGATAATGGTGAATATGATGATAATGGGGAATTATGATGATAATCGGAATATGTTGATAATGGGGGAATTTGATGATAATGGTGGAATATGATGATAATGGGGGAATATGATGACAACAGGGAATATGATAATAATGGGGGAATATGACGATAATGGGGGACTATGATGATAATGGCAGAAAATGATGATAATGGGGGAATATGATGATAACGGAGAATATGATGATAACAGGAAATATCATGACAACGGGGAATATGATGATAATGTGGGAATATGATGATAATGGCAGAATATGATGATAACAGGGGAATATGACGATAACGGGGGAATATGATGATAATGGGGAATACGATGATAATGTGGGAATAAGATGATAATGGGGAATATGATGATAATGGGGAATTATGATGATAATGGGGGAATATGATGATAATGGGGAATATGATGATAATGGGGGAATATGACAATAATGGGGGAATATGATGAGAACGGGGGAATATGATGATAATGGGGAATTTGATGATAATGGGGAATTATGATGATAATGGGGGAATATGATGATAATGGGGAATATGATGATAATGCTGGAATATGATGATAATGGGGAATTTGATGATTATGGGGGAATAAGATGATAATGGGGAATATGATGATAATGGGGAATTATGATGATAATGGGGGAATATGATGATAATGGGGAATATGATGATAATGGGGAATTATGATGATAATCGGAATATGTTGAAATTGGGGGAATTTGATGATAATGGTGGAATATGATGATAATGGGGGAATATGATGACAACAGGGAATATGATATTAATGGGGGAATATGACGATAATGGGGGAATATGATGATAATGGCAGAATATGATGATAATGGGGGAATATTATGATAACGGAGAATATGATGATAACAGGAAATATCATGACAACGGGGAATATGATGATAATGTGGGAATATGATGATAATGGCAGAATATGATGATAACAGGGGAATATGACGATAACGGGGGAATATGATGATAATGGGGAATATGATGATAATGGGGGAATATGATGATAATGGGGGAATATGATTATAACGGGGGAATATGACAATAACGGGGGAATATGACGATAATGGAGTAATATGACGATAATGGAGGAATATGATGATAATGGGAGAATATGATAATGGGGGAATATGATTATAACGGGGAATATGATGATAATGGGGAAATATGATGATAATGGGGGAATATGTCAAGAATGGGGGAATATGAAGATAATGGGGGAATATGTCGATAATGAGAGAATATGACAATAATGGGGGAATATGACGTCAACGGGGGAATATGACGATAATGGGGGAATATGATGATAACGGGGGAATATGATGATAATGGGGATTATGACGATAATGGGGGAATATGACGATAATGGGGAATATGATGATAACAAGGGAATATGAAGATAATGGGGGAATATGATGATAATGGGGAATATGACGATAATGGGGAATATGATGATAATGGGGAATATGATGATAATGGGGGAATAAGATGATAATGGGGAATATGATGATAATGGGGAATTATGATGATAATGGGGGAATATGATGATAATGGGGAATATGATGATAATGGGGGAATATGACAATAATGGGGGAATATGATGAGAACGGGGGAATATGATGATAATGGGGAATTTGATGATAATGGGGAATTATGATGATAATGGGGGAATATGATGATAATGGGGAATATGATGATAATGCTGGAATATGATGATAATGGGGAATTTGATGATTATGGGGGAATAAGATGAGAATGGGGAATATGATGAGAATGGGGAATTATGATGATAATGGGGGAATATGATGATAATGGGGAATATGATGATAATGGGGAATTATGAAGATAATGGCAGAATATGATGATAATGGGGGAATATGATGATAACGGAGAATATGATGATAACAGGAAATATCATGACAACGGGGAATATGATGATAATGTGGGAATATGATGATAATGGCAGAATATGATGATAACAGGGGAATATGAAGATAATGGGGGAATATGATGATAATGGGGAATATGATGGTAATGGGGGAATAAGATGATAATGGGGGAATAAGATGATAATGGGGAATATGATGATAATGGGGAATTATGATGATAATGGGGGAATATGATGATAATGGGGAATATGATGATAATGGGGGAATATGACAATAATGGGGGAATATGATGAGAACGGGGGAATATGATGATAATGGGGAATTTGATGATAATGGGGAATTATGATGACAATGGGGGAATATGATGATAATGGGGAATATGATGATAATGCTGGAATATGATGATAATGGGGAATTTGATGATTATGGGGGAATAAGATGATAATGGGGAATATGATGATAATGGGGAATTATGATGATAATGGGGGAATATGATGATAATGGGGAATATGATGATAATGGGGAATTATGATGATAATCGGAATATGTTGATAATGGGGGAATTTGATGATAATGGTGGAATATGATGATAATGGGGGAATATGATGACAACAGGGAATATGATAATAATGGGGGAATATGACGATAATGGGGGAATATGATGATAATGGCAGAATATGATGATAATGGGGGAATATGATGATAACGGAGAATATGATGATAACAGGAAATATCATGACAACGGGGAATATGATGATAATGTGGGAATATGATGATAATGGCAGAATATGATGATAACAGGGGAATATGACGATAACGGGGGAATATGATGATAATGGGGAATATGATGATAATGGGGGAATAAGATGATAATGGGGAATATGATGATAATGGGGAATTATGATGATAATGGGGGAATATGATGATAATGGGGAATATGATGATAATGGGGGAATATGACAATAATGGGGGAATATGATGAGAACGGGGGAATATGATGATAATGGGGAATTTGATGATAATGGGGAATTATGATGATAATGGGGGAATATGATGATAATGGGGAATATGATGATAATGCTGGAATATGATGATAATGGGGAATTTGATGATTATGGGGGAATAAGATGATAATGGGGAATATGATGATAATGGGGAATTATGATGATAATGGGGGAATATGATGATAATGGGGAATATGATGATAATGGGGAATTATGATGATAATCGGAATATGTTGATAATGGGGGAATTTGATGATAATGGTGGAATATGATGATAATGGGGGAATATGATGACAACAGGGAATATGATAATAATGGGGGAATATGACGATAATGGGGGAATATGATGATAATGGCAGAATATGATGATAATGGGGGAATATGATGATAACGGAGAATATGATGATAACAGGAAATATCATGACAACGGGGAATATGATGATAATGTGGGAATATGATGATAATGGCAGAATATGATGATAACAGGGGAATATGACGATAACGGGGGAATATGATGATAATGGGGGAATATGATGATAATGGGGGAATATGATTATAACGGGGGAATATGACAATAACGGGGGAATATGACGATAATGGAGTAATATGACGATAATGGAGGAATATGATGATAATGGGAGAATATGATAATGGGGGAATATGATTATAATGGGGAATATGATGATAATGGGGAAATATGATGATAATGGGGGAATATGTCAAGAATGGGGGAATATGAAGATAATGGGGGAATATGTCGATAATGAGAGAATATGACAATAATGGGGGAATATGACGTCAACGGGGGAATATGACGATAATGGGGGAATATGATGATAACGGGGGAATATGATGATAATGTGGATTATGACGATAATGGGGGAATATGACGATAATGGGGAATATGATGATAACAAGGGAATATGAAGGTAATGGGGGAATATGATGATAATGGGGAATATGACGATAATGGGGAATATGATGATAATGGGGAATATGATGATAATGGGGGAATAAGATGATAATGGGGAATATGATGATAATGGGGAATTATGATGATAATGGGGGAATATGATGATAATGGGGAATATGATGATAATGGGGGAATATGACAATAATGGGGGAATATGATGAGAACGGGTGAATATGAAGTTAATGGGGAATTTGATGATAATTGGGAATTATGATGATAATGCTGGAATATGATGATAATGGGGAATTTGATGATTATGGGGGAATAAGATGATAATGGGGAATATGATGATAATGGGGAATTATGATGATAATGGGGGAATATGATGATAATGGGGAATATGATGATAATGGGGAATTATGATGATAATCGGAATATGTTGATAATGGGGGAATTTGATGATAATGGTGGAATATGATGATAATGGGGGAATATGATGACAACAGGGAATATGATAATAATGGGGGAATATGACGATAATGGGGGAATATGATGATAATGGCAGAATATGATGATAATGGGGGAATATGATGATAACGGAGAATTTGATGATAACAGGAAATATCATGACAACGGGGAATATGATGATAATGTGGGAATATGATGATCATGGCAGAATATGATGATAACAGGGGAATATGACGATAATGGGGGAATATGATGATAATGGGGAATATGATGATAATGGGGGAATAAGATGATAATGGGGAATATGATGATAATGGGGAATTATGATGATAATGGGGGAATATGATGATAATGGGGGAATATGACAATAATGGGGGAATATGATGAGAACGGGGGAATATGATGATAATGGGGAATTTGATGATAATGGGGAATTATGATGACAATGCTGGAATATGATGATAATGGGGAATTTGATGATTATGGGGGAATAAGATGATAATGGGGAATATGATGATAATGGGGAATTATGATGATAATGGGGGAATATGATGATAATGGGGAATATGATGATAATGGGGAATTATGATGATAATCGGAATATGTTGATAATGGGGGAATTTGATGATAATGGTGGAATATGATGATAATGGGGGAATATGATGACAACAGGGAATATGATAATAATGGGGGAATATGACGATAATGGGGGAATATGATGATAATGGCAGAATATGATGATAATGGGGGAATATGATGATAACGGAGAATTTGATGATAACAGGAAATATCATGACAACGGGGAATATGATGATAATGTGGGAATATGATGATAATGGCAGAATATGATGATAACAGGGGAATATGATGATAACGGGGGAATATGATGATAATGGGGAATATGATGATAATGGGGGAATAAGTTGATAATGGGGAATATGATGATAATGGGGAATTATGATGATAATGGGGGAACATGATGATAATGGGGAATATGATGATAATGGGGGAATATGACAATAATGGGGGAATATGATGAGAACGGGGGAATATGATGATAATGGGGAATTTGATGATAATGGGGAATTATGATGATAATGGGGGAATATGATGATAATGGGGAATATGATGATAATGCTGGAATATGATGATAATGGGGAATTTGATGATTATGGGGGAATAAGATGATAATGGGGAATATGATGATAATGGGGAATTATGATGATAATGGGGGAATATGATGATAATGGGGAATATGATGATAATGGGGAATTATGATGATAATCGGAATATGTTGATAATGGGGGAATTTGATGATAATGGTGGAATATGATGATAATGGGGGAATATGATGACAACAGGGAATATGATAATAATGGGGGAATATGACGATAATGGGGGAATATGATGATAATGGCAGAATATGATGATAATGGGGGAATATGATGATAACGGAGAATATGATGATAACAGGAAATATCATGACAATGGGGAATATGATGATAATGTGGGAATATGATGATAATGGCAGAATATGATGATAACAGGGGAATATGACGATAACGGGGGAATATGATGATAATGGTGGAATATGATGATAATGGGGAAAATGATGATTACAGGGGAATATGATGATAATGGGGGAATATGTTGATAATGGGGGAATATGTTGATAATGGAGGAATATGAAGATAACGGGAGATTATGATGATAATGGGGAATATAACGATAACGGGAGAATATGATGATAACGGGGAATGAGATGATAACGGGGAAATATGATGATAATGGGGGAATATTTTGATAATGGGGAATATGATAATAATGGGGGAATATGATGATAACGGGGGAATATGACGATAATGGGGGAATATGACGATGACGGGAGAATATGAAGATAACGGAGGAATATGACGATGACGGGAGAATATGAAGATAACGGAGGAATATGACGATGACGGGAGAATATGACGATAACGGAGGAATATGATGATAACGGGGAATATGATGATACCGGGGAAATATGGTGATAATGGGGGAATATTTTGATAATGGGGAATATGATAATAATGGGGGAATATGACGATAACAGGGGAATATGATGATAACGGGGGAAAATGATGATAATGTGCAAATATGATAATGGGGTAATGTGAATATAACAGGGAGTATAATGATAACGGTGGAATATGATGATAATGGGGGAATATGACGATAATGGGGGAATATGATGGTAATGGGGGAATATGTCGATAATGAGGGAATATGACGATAATGGGGGAATATGACAACAGTGGGGGAATATGACGATAGTGGGGGAATATGACGAAAATGGGGGAATATGATGATAATGGGGGAATATGATGATAATGTGGGAATATGATGATAATGGGGGAATATGATGATAACGGGGGAATATGATGATACTGGAGGAATATGTTGATAATGGGGGAATATGACGATAATGGGGGAATATGAAGATAATGGGGGAATATGTTGATAATGGGGAACATGACGATAATGGGGGATAAGATGATAACGGGGGAATATGATGATAATGGGGGATTATGTTGATAATGGGGGAATATGATGATAATGGGGGAATGTGACGATAACGGGGGAATAAGATAATGGCGAAATATGATGATAACGGGGGAATATGATGATAACGGGGAATATGACGATAACGGGGAAATATGATGATAATGGAGGAATATGATGATAATGGGGATAATGATGATTACAGGGGAATATGACGATAACGGGTGAATATGTTGATAATGGGGGAATATGATGATAATGGAGGAATATGACGATAATGGGGGATAAGATGATAACGGGGGAATATGATGATAATGGGGGAATATGTTGATAATGGGAGAATATGATGATAATGGGGGAATGTGACGATAATGGGGGAATATGACGATAATGGGGGAATATGATGATAATGGGGGAATATGACGATAACGGGGGAATAAGATAATGGCGAAATATGATGATAACGGGGGAATATGATGATAATGGAGGAATATGATGATAATGGGGATAATGTTGATTACAGGGGAATATGACGATAACGGGTGAATATGTTGATAATGGGGGAATATGATGATAATGGAGGAATATGAAGATAACGGGAGATTATGATGATAATGGTGAATATGACGATAACGGGAGAATATGATGATAACGGGGAAATATGATGATAATGGGGGAATATTTTGATAATCGGGAATATGATAGTAATGGGGGAATATGATGATAACGGGGGAATATGACGATAATGGGGGACTATGAAGATAATGGGGGAATATGTTGATAATGGGGAATATGATGATAATGGGGAATATGACAACAATGGGGGATTATGATGATAATGGGGAATATGATGATAATGGGGGAATATGATGATAATGGGGGAATATGACGATAACGGGGGAATATGATAATGGGGAATAATGATGATTACGGGGGAATATGATGATAATGGGGGAATATGTTGATAATGGCGGAATATGATAATGGGGAAATATGATGATAACAGGAGAATATGATGATAACGGGGAATATGACGATAACGAGGAAATATGATGATAATGGGGAAATATGATGATAACGGGAGAATATGATGATAACGGGGAATATGACGATAATGGGGAAATATGATGATAATGGGGGAATATTTTGATAATGGGGAATATGATAATAATGGGGGAATATGATGATAACGGGGGAACATGACGATAATGGGGGAATATGACGATGATGGGGGAATATGAAGATAACGGAGGAATATGACGATAACGGGGGAATATGACGATAATGGAGGAATATGATGATAACGGGAGAATATGATGATAACGGGGAATATGACGATAATGGGGAAATATGATGATAATGGGGGAATATTTTGATAATGGGGAATATGATAATAATGGGGGAATATGATGATAACGGGGGAATATACGATAATGGGGGAATATGACAATGACAGGGGAATATGAAGATAACGGAGGAATATGACGATAATCGTGGAATATGATGATGAAGGGGAATATGATGATAATGGGGGGAATATGTCGATAAAGAGGGAATATGACGATAACGGGGGAATATGACGATAATGGGGAAATATGATGATAACGTGGGAATATGATGATAATGGGGAAATATGATGATAACGGGGGAATATGATGATAACTGGGGAATATGACGATAACGGGGGAATATGACGATAACGGGGGAATATGATGATACTGGAGGAATATGTTGATAATGGGGGAATATGACGATAATGGGGGAATATGAAGATAATGGGGGAATATGTTGATAATGGGGAATATGACGATAATGGGGGATAAGATGATAACGGGGGAATATGATGATAATGGGGGAATATGTTGATAATGGGAGAATATGATGATAATGGGGGAATGTGACGATAATGGGGGAATATGACGATAATGGGGGAATATGATGATAATGGGGGAATATGACGATAACGGGGGAATATGATAATGGGGAAATATGATGATAATGGGGGAATATGATGATAACGGGGGAATATGATGATAATGGGGGAATATGACAATAATGGTGGATATAATGATAACGGAGGAATATGATGATAATGGGGGAATATGATGATAATGGGGGAATATGATGATAACGGGGGAATATGATGATTACGGGGGAATATGACATAACGGGGAATATGATGATAATGCTGGAATATGACGATAATGGGGAATATGTTGATGATGGGAATATGTTGATAATGGTGGAATATGACGCTAATGGGGATTATGATGAAAGTGGGGGAATATTATAATAACAGGGGAATACGTCAATAATGAGTGAATATGACGATAATGGGGGAATATGATGATAATGGTGGAATATGATGATAATGGGGAAAACGATGATTACAGGGGAATATGCCGATAACAGGGGAATATGTTGATAATGGGGGAATATGATGATAATGGAGGAATATGAAGATAACGGGAGAATATGATGATAACTGGAGAATATGATGATAATGGGGAATATGATGCTAACGGGGAAATATGACGATAAACGGGGAAATATGATGATAATGGGGGGAATATTTTGATAATGGGGAATATGATAATAATGGGGGAATATGAAGATAACGGAGGAATATGACGATAACGGGGGAATATGACGATCACGGAGGAATATGATGATAACAGGGAATATGATGATAACGGGGAATATGACGATAACGGGGAAATATGATGATAATGGGAGAATATTTTGATAATGGGGAATATGATAATAATGGGGAATATGACGATAACAGGGGAATATGATGATAACGGGGGAAAATGATGATACGGGCAAATATGATAATGGGGGTAATGTGATTATAACAGGGAGTATAATGATAACGGTGGAATATGATATAATGGTGGAATATGATGATAATGGGAAAATGATGATTACAGGGGAATATGATGATAATGGGGAATATGTTGATAATGGCGGAATATGATGATAATGGGGATAATGATGATTACAGGGGAATATGATGATAACGGGTGAATATGTTGATAATGGGGAATATGTTGATAATGGAGGAATATGAAGATAACGGGAGATTATGATGATAATGGGGAATATGACGATAACGGGAGAATATGATGATAACGGGGAATGAGATGATAACGGGGAAATATGATGATAATGGGGGAATATTTTGATAATGGGGAATATGATAATAATGGGGAATTGATGATAACGGGGAATATGACGATAATGGGGGATATGACGATGACGGGAGAATATGAAGATAACGGAGGAATATGACGATGACGGGAGAATATGAAGATAACGGAGGAATATGACGATGACAGGAGAATATGACGATAACGGAGGAATATGATGATAACGGGGAATATGACGATAATGGGGAAATATGACGATAATGGGGAAATATGATGATAATGGGGGAATATTTTGATAATGGGGAATATGATAATAATGGGGGAATATGACGATAACAGGGGAATATGATGATAATGGGGGAAAATGATGATAACGGGCAAATATGATAATGGGGTAATGTGATTATAACAGGGAGTATAATGATAACGGCGGAATATGATGATAATGGGGGAATATGACGATAATGGGGGAATATGATGGTAATGGGGGAATATGTCGATAATGAGGGAATATGACGATAATGGGGGAATATGACGACAGTGGGGGGATATGACGATAGTGGGGGAATATGACGATAATGGGGAATATGATGATAATGGGGGAATATGATGATAATGTGGGAATATGATGATAATGGGGGAATATGATGATAACGGGGGAATATGATGATACTGGAGGAATATGTTGATAAATGGGGGAATATGACGATAATGGGGAATATGAAGATATGGGGGATATGTTGATCATGGGGAACATGACGATAATGGGGCGATAAGATGATAACAGGGGAATATGATGATAATGGGGATTATGTTGATAATGGGGGAATATGATGATAATGGGGAATGTGACGATAACGGGGGAATAAGATAATGGCGAAATATGATGATAACGGGGGAATATGATGATAATGGAGGAATATGATGATAATATGGGATAATGATGATTACAGGGGAATATGACGATAACGGGTGAATATGTTGATAATGGGGGAATATGATGATAATGGAGGAATATGAAGATAACGGGAGATTATGATGATAATGGTGAATATGACGATAATGGGAGAATATGATGATAACGGGGAAATATGATGATAATGGGGGAATATTTGATAATTGGGAATATGATAGTAATGGGGGAATATGATGATAACGGGGGAATATGACGATAATGGGGGAATATGAAGATAATGGGGGAATATGTTGATAATGGGGAATATGATGATAATGGGGAATATGACAACAATGGGGGATTATGATGATAATGGGGAATATGATGATAATGGGGGAATATGATGATAATGGGGGGAATATGACGATAACGGGGGAATATGATAATGGGGGAATATGATGATTACGGGGGAATATGATGATAATGGGGAATATGTTGATAATGGCAGAATATGATAATGGGGAAATATGATGATAACAGGAGAATATGATGATAACGGGGAATATGACGATAACGAGGAAATATGATGATAATGGGGAAATATGATGATAACGGGAGAATATGATGATAACGGGGAATATGACGATAATGGGGAAATATGATGATAATGGGGGAATATGTTGATAATGGCAGAATATGATAATGGGGAAATATGATGATAACAGGAGAATATGATGATAACGGGGAATATGACGATAACGAGGAAATATGATGATAATGGGGAATATGATGATAACGGGAGAATATGATGATAACGGGGAATATGACGATAATGGGAAATATGATGATAATGGGGGAATATTTGATAATGGGGAATATGATAATAATGGGGGATATGATGATAAACGTGGAACATGACGATAATGGGGAATATGACGATGATGGGGGAATATGACGATATGAGGAATATGATGATAACGGGAGAATATGATGATACGGGGAATATGACGATAATGGGAAATATGATGATAATGGGGGAATATTTTGATAATGGGGAATATGATAATAATGGGGAATATGATGATAACGGGGGAACATGACGATAATGGGGGAATATGACGATGATGGGGGAATATGACGATAATGGAGGAATATGATGATAACGGGGAGAATATGATGATAACGGGGAATATGACGATAATGGGGAAATATGATGATATGATGATAATGGGGGGAATATGTCAATAAAGAGGGAATATGACGATAACGGGGGAATATGACGATAATGGGGAAATATGATGATAACGTGGGAATATGATGATAATGGGGAAATATGATGATAACGGGGGAATATGATGATAACTGGGGAATATGACGATAACGGGGGAATATGATGATAACGGGGGAATATGATGATACTGGAGGAATATGTTGATAATGGGGGAATATGACGATAATGGGGGAATATGAAGATAATGGGGGAATATGTTGATAATGGGGAATATGACGATAATGGGGGATAAGATGATAACGGGGGAATATGATGATAATGGGGGAATATGTTGATAATGGGAGAATATGATGATAATGGGGGAATGTGACGATAATGGGGCAATATGACGATAATGGGGGAATATGATGATAATGGGGGAATATGACGATAACGGGGGAATATGATAATGGGGAAATATGATGATAATGGGGGAATATGATGATAACGGGGGAATATGATGATAATGGGGGAATATGACAATAATGGTGGAATATAATGATAACGGAGGAATATGATGATAATGGGGGAATATGTTGATAATGGGGGAATATGATGATAATGGGGGAATGTGACGATAACGGGGGAATAAGATAATGGCGAAATATGATGATAACGGGGGAATATGATGATAATGGAGGAATATGATGATAATGGGGATAATGATGATTACAGGGGAATATTACGATAACGGGTGAATATGTTGATAATGGGGGAATATGATGATAATGGAGGAATATGAAGATAACGGGAGATTATGATGATAATGGTGAATATGACGATAATGGGAGAATATGATGATAACGGGGAAATATGATGATAATGGGGGAATATTTTGATAATGGGGAATATGATAGTAATGGGGGAATATGATGATAACGGGGGAATATGACGATAATGGGGGAATATGAAGATAATGGGGGAATATGTTGATAATGGGGAATATGATGATAATGGGGAATATGACAACAATGGGGGATTATGATGATAATGGGGAATATGATGATAATGGGGGAATATGATGATAATGGGGGAATATGACGATAACGGGGGAATATGATAATGGGGAAATATGATGATTACGGGGGAATATGATGATAATGGGGGAATATGTTGATAATGGCAGAATATGATAATGGGGAAATATGATGATAACAGGAGAATATGATGATAACGGGGAATATGACGATAACGAGGAAATATGATGATAATGGGGAAATATGATGATAACGGGAGAATATGATGATAACGGGGAATATGACGATAATGGGGAAATATGATGATAATGGGGGAATATGTTGATAATGGCAGAATATGATAATGGGGAAATATGATGATAACAGGAGAATATGATGATAACGGGGAATATGACGATAACGAGGAAATATGATGATAATGGGGAAATATGATGATAACGGGAGAATATGATGATAACGGGGAATATGACGATAATGGGGAAATATGATGATAATGGGGGAATATTTTGATAATGGGGAATATGATAATAATGGGGGAATATGATGATAACGGGGGAACATGACGATAATGGGGGAATATGACGATGATGGGGGAATATGACGATAATGGAGGAATATGATGATAACGGGAGAATATGATGATAACGGGGAATATGACGATAATGGGGAAATATGATGATAATGGGGGAATATTTTGATAATGGGGAATATGATAATAATGGGGGAATATGATGATAACGGGGGAATATACGATAATGGGGGAATATGACAATGACAGGGGAATATGAAGATAACGGAGGAATATGACGACAACGGGGGAATATGATGATAACGGGAGAATATGATGATAATCGTGGAATATGATGATGAAGGGGAATATGATGATAATGGGGGGAATATGTCAATAAAGAGGGAATATGACGATAACGGGGGAATATGACGATAATGGGGAAATATGATGATAACGTGGGAATATGATGATAATGGGGAAATATGATGATAACGGGGGAATATGATGATAACTGGGGAATATGACGATAACGGGGGAATATGATGATAACGGGGGAATATGATGATACTGGAGGAATATGTTGATAATGGGGGAATATGACGATAATGGGGGAATATGAAGATAATGGGGGAATATGTTGATAATGGGGAATATGACGATAATGGGGGATAAGATGATAACGGGGGAATATGATGATAATGGGGGAATATGTTGATAATGGGAGAATATGATGATAATGGGGGAATGTGACGATAATGGGGCAATATGACGATAATGGGGGAATATGATGATAATGGGGGAATATGACGATAACGGGGGAATATGATAATGGGGAAATATGATGATAATGGGGGAATATGATGATAACGGGGGAATATGATGATAATGGGGGAATATGACAATAATGGTGGAATATAATGATAACGGAGGAATATGATGATAATGGGGGAATATGATGATAATGGGGGAATATGATGATAATGGGGGAATATGATGATAACGGGGGAATATGATGATAACGGGGGAATATGACATAACGGGGAATATGATGATAATGCTGGAATATGACGATAATGGGGAATTTGATAATAATGGGGGAATAAGATGATAATGGGGAATATGATGTTAATGGGGAATTATGATGATAATGGGGGAATATGATGATAATGGGAATATGTTGATAATGGTGGAATATGACGATAACGGGAGATTATGATGAAAGTGGGGGAATATTATAATAACAGGGGAATACGTCAATAATGAGTGAATATGACGATAATGGGGGAATATGATGATAATGGTGGAATATGATGATAATGGGGAAAACGATGATTACAGGGGAATATGCCGATAACAGGGGAATATGTTGATAATGGGGGAATATGATGATAATGGAGGAATATGAAGATAACGGGAGAATATGATGATAACTGGAGAATATGATGATAATGGGGAATATGATGCTAACGGGGAAATATGACGATAACGGGGAAATATGATGATAATGGTGGAATATTTTGATAATGGGGAATATGATAATAATGGGGGAATATGAAGATAACGGAGGAATATGACGATAACGGGGGAATATGACGATCACGGAGGAATATGATGATAACAGGAGAATATGATGATAACGGGGAATATGACGATAACGGGGAAATATGATGATAATGGGGGAATATTTTGATAATGGGGAATATGATAATAATGGGGGAATATGACGATAACAGGGGAATATGATGATAACGGGGGAAAATGATGATAACGGGCAAATATGATAATGGGGTAATGTGATTATAACAGGGAGTATAATGATAACGGTGGAATATGATGATAATGGGGGAATATGACGATAATGGGGGAATATGATGGTAATGGGGGAATATGTCGATAATGAGGGAATATGACGATAATGGGGGAATATGACGACAGTGGGGGAATATGACGATAGTGGGGGAATATGACGATAATGGGGGAATATGATGATAATGGGGGAATATGATGATAATGTGGGAATATGATGATAATGGGGGAATATGATGATAACGGGGGAATATGATGATAACTGGGGAATATGACGATAACGGGGGAATATGATGATACTGGAGGAATATGTTGATAATGGGGGAATATGACGATAATGGGGGAATATGAAGATAATGGGGGAATATGTTGATAATGAGGAATATGACGATAATGGGGGATAAGATGGTAACGGGGGAATATGATGATAATGGGGGAATATGTTGATAATGGGAGAATATGATGATAATGGGGGAATGTGACGATAATGGGGGAATATGATGATAACGGGGGAATATGATGATAACAGGGCAATATATTGATAATGGGGCAATATGATGATAATGGGGGAATATGATGATAATGGGGGAATATGATAATGGGAAATATGATAATAACAGGGGAATATGCTGATAATGGGGGAATATGACGATAACGGTGGAATATGAGGATAATGGGGCAATATGACAATAATGGGGGCATATGACGATAATGGGGGCATAAGATGATAACTGGGGAATATGATGATAATGGGGGAATATGTCGATAACAGGGGAATATGAGGATAAAGGGGGAAAATGCCGATAACGGGAGAATATGATGCTAACGGGGTATATGTTGATAATGGGGGAATATGATGATAATGGGGTAATATGATGATAATGAGGGAATATGATGATAATGGGGGAATATGTTGATAATGGCGGAATATGACGATAATGGGGAAAATTATGATAATGGGGGAAAATTATGATAACGGGGGAGTACGTTGATAATGGGGGAATATGATGAAAATGGGGGAATATGATGATAATGGGGAATATGATGATAATGGGGGAATATGATGATAATGGGGGAATATGATGATAATCAGGGAATATGATGATATCTGTGGAATATGATGAAAACTGATAATATGATGATAATGGTGAAATATGATGATAATTGGGGATTATGACAATAACGGGAATATGATGATAACGTGGGAATATGATGATAATGGGGGAATATAATGATAATGGGGGAATATGATGATAATGGGGAATATTATGATAATGGGGGAATATAATGATAATGGGGGAATATGATGATAACTGGGAATATGTTGATAATGGGGGAATATGATGATAATGGGGGCTTATGATGATAATGGGGAATATGACGATAACGGGGAATATGACGATAACGGGGAATATGATGATAATGGGGAATATAATGATAATGTGGAATATAACGATAATGGGGAATATGATGATAATTGGGGAATATGACGATAATGGGGGATTATGATGATAATGGGGGAATATGATGATAACGGGGGAATATGACGATAATGGGGAATATGATGATAACGTGGAATATGACGATAATGGGGAATATGATGATAATTGGGATTATGATGATAACTGGGGAATATGATGATAATGGGGCAATATGATGATTATGGGGGAATATGATGGTAATGTGGGAATATGATGATAATGTGGGAATATGATGACAATGGAGCAATATGATGATAACAGGGGAATATGATGATGAAGGGGGAATATGACGATAATGGGGGAAAATGATGATAATGGGGGAATATGATGATAATGGGGGAATATGACAATAATGGGGGAATATGCTGATAACGGGGGAATATGTTGATAATGGGGGAATATGACGATAATGGGGGAATATGATGATAATGGGGGAATATGACAATAATGGGGGAATATGACGATAATGGGGAAATATAATGATAATGGGGGAATATGTCGATAACAGGGGAATATCATGGTAATAGGGGAATATGATGATAATCTGTGAATATGACGATAACAGGGCAAAATGTTGATAACGGGGTAATATGACGATAATGGGGGAATATGATGATATCGGGGGAATATGACAATAATGGGGGAAAATGACGATAACAGGGGAGTATGATGATAACAAGGCAATATATTGATAATGGGGCAATATGATGATAATGGGGGAATATGATGATAATGGGGGAATATGATAATGGGAAATATGATAATAACAGGGGAATATGATGATAATGGGGGAATATGACAATAATGGGGGAATATGACGATAATGGGGAAATATAATGATAATGGGGGAATATGTCGATAACAGGGGAATATCATGGTAATAGGGGAATATGATGATAATCTGTGAATATGACGATAACAGGGCAAAATGTTGATAACGGGGTAATATGACGATAATGGGGGAATATGATGATATCGGGGGAATATGACAATAATGGGGGAAAATGACGATAACAGGGGAGTATGATGATAACAAGGCAATATATTGATAATGGGGCAATATGATGATAATGGGGGAATATGATGATAATGGGGGAATATGATAATGGGAAATATGATAATAACAGGGGAATATGCTGATAATGGGGGAATATGACGATAACGGGGGAATATGAGGATAATGGGGCAATATGACAATAATGGGGGAATATGACGATAATGGGGGCATAAGATGATAACTGGGGAATATGATGATAATGGGGGAATATGTCGATAACAGGGGAATATGAGGATAAAGGGGGAAAATGCCGATAACGGGGGAATATGATGCTAACGGGGTATATGTTGATAATGGGGGAATATGATGATAATGGGGTAATATGATGATAATGAGGGAATATGATGATAATGGGGGAATATGTTGATAATGGGGGAATATGATGATAATGTGTGAATATGACGATAACGGGGGAAGATGTTGATAACGGGGGAATATGATGATAACGGGGAATATGATGATAATGGGGGAATATGTTGATAATGGGGGAATATGACGATAATGGGGAAAATTATGATAATGGGGGAAAATTATGATAACGGGGGAATACATTCATAATGGGGGAATATGATGATAATGGGAGAATATGATGATAATGGGGAATATGATGATAATGGGGGAATATGATGATAATCAGGGAATATGATGATAACTGTGGAATACGATGATAACTGATAATATGATGATAACGGTGAAATATGATGATAATTGGGGAATATGACAATAACAGGGGAATATGATGATAACGTGGGAATATGATGATAATGGGGGAATATGATGATAATGGGGGCTTATGATGATAATGGGGAATATGACGATAACGGGGAATATGATGATAATGGGGAATATAATGATAATGGGGGAATATGATGATAATGGGGGAATATGACGATAATGGGGGATTATGATGATAATGGGGGAATAAGATGATAACGGGGGAATATGACGATAATGGGGAATATGATGATAATGTGGAATATAACGATAATGGGGAATATGATGATAACGGGGAAATATGGCGATAATGGGGGAATTTGATGATAATGGGGGAATATGAAAATAATGGGGGAATATCATGAAAACGGGGGAATATGACGATAACGGTGGAATATGATGATAATGGGGGAATATGATGATAACGGGGGAATATGATGATAACAGGGGAATATGACCATAATGGAGGAATCTGATGATAATGGTGGAATATGATGAGAATGGGGTAATATGACAATAACAGGGGAATATGACGATAATGGGGGATTATGATAATAATGGGGAATATGATGATAATGAGGGAATATGGTGATAATGGGGGGAATATGACAATAATGGGGGAATATGATGATAATGGGGGAAAATGTCCATAATGAGAGAATATGATGATAATGGGGGCTTATGATGATAATGGGGACAATGACGATAACGGGGAATATGATGATAATGGGGAATATAATGATAATGGGGGAATATGATGATAACGGGGGAATATGACGATAATGAGAGATTATGATGATAATGGGGGAATATGATGATAACGGGGGAATATGACGATAATGGGGAATATGATGATAATGTGGAAATAACGATAATGGGGAATATGATGATAACGGGGAAATATGACGATAATGGGGGAATTTGATGATAATGGGGGAAAATGAAAATAATGGGGGAATATCATGAAAACGGGGGAATATGACGATAACGGTGGAATATGATGATAACGGGGGAATATGATGATAACGGGGGAATATGATGATAACAGGGGAATATGACCATAACGGGGGAATATGATGATAATGGTGGAATATGATGGGAATGGGGTAATATGACAATAACAGGGGAATATGACGATAATGGGGGATTATGATGATAATGGTGAATATGATGATAACGGGGGAATATGATGATAATGGGGGAATATGATAATAATGGGGAATATGATGATAACGAGGGAATATGATGATAATGGGGGGAATATGACAATAATGGGGGAATATGATGATAATGGGGGAAAATGTCCATAATGAGAGAATATGACGATAATGGGGGAATATGACGTCAACGGTGGAATATGATGATAACGGTGGAATATGATGATAATCGGGGAATATGATGATAATGGGGGAATATGATGATAATGGGGGGAATATGAGCATAATGTGGCAATATGATGATAATGCTGGAATATGACGATAATGGGGAATTTGATGATAATGGGGGAATAAGATGATAATGGGGAATATGATGTTAATGGGGAATTAAGATGATAATTGGGGAATATGACGATAATGGGGGAATATGATGATAGTGGGGGAATATGATAATAATGGGGAATATGTCAATAATGAGTGAATATGACTATAATGGGGGAATATGATGATAATGGTGGAATATGATGATAACGGGGGAATATGATGATAATGGGGAAATATGATGATAATGGGGGAATATGATGACAATGGGGAAAATGATGATTGCAGGGGAATATGACAATAACAGGGGAATATGCTGATAATGGGGGAATATGATGATAATGGAGGAATATGATGATAATGGGGAATATGACGATAACGGGGAAATATGATGATAATGGGTGAATATTTTGATAATGGGGAATATGATAATAATGGGGGAATATGATGATAATGGGGGAATATGACGATAATGGGGGAATATGATGATGACGGGGGAATATGAAGATAACGGAGTAATATGACGATAACGGGGGTATATAACGATAACGGAGGAATATGGTGATAACGGGAGAATATGATGATAATGGGAGAATATGATAATGGGGGAATATGATTATAACGGGGAATATGATGATAACAGTGGAATATGATGATAATCATGGAATATGATGAGAAAGGGAAATATGATGATAATGGGGGAATATGTCGATAATGAGGGAATATGATGATAACGGGGGAATATGATGATAACGGGGGAATATGACAATAATGGGGGAATATGATGATAACGTGGAAATATGATGATAATGGGGAAATATGATGATAACGGGGGAATATGATGCTAACTGGGGAATATGACGATAACGGGGGAATATGACGATAACAGGGGAATATGATGATAACGGGGAATATGATGATAACGGTGGAATATGACGATAATGGGGGAATATGATGGTAATGGGTGAATATGTCGATAATGAGGGAATATGACGATAATGGGGGAATATGACGACAGTGGGGGAATATGATGATAATGGGGGAATATGATGATAATGGGGGAAAATGTCCATAATGAGAGAATATGATGATAATGGGGGCTTATGATGATAATGGGGAATATGACGATAATGGGGAATATGATGATAATGGGGAATATAATGATAATGGGGGAATATGATGATAACGGGGGAATATGACGATAATGAGAGATTATGATGATAATGGGGGAATATGATGATAACGGGGGAATATGATGATAATGGGGAATATAATGATAATGTGGAATATAACAATAATGGGGAATATGATGATAATGGGGAAATATGACGATAATGGGGGAATTTGATGATAATGGGGGAATATGAAAATAATGGGGGAATATCATGAAAACGGGGGAATATGACGATAACGGTGGAATATGATGATAATGGGGGAATATGATGATAACGGGGGAATATGATGATAACAGGGGAATATGACCATAACGGGGGAATATGATGATAATGGTGGAATATGATGAGAATGGGGTAATATGACAATAACAGGGGAATATGACGATAATGGGGGATTATGATGATAATGGGGAATATGAAGATAACGGGGGAATATGATGATAATGGAGGAATATGATAATAATGGGGAATATGATGATAACGAGGGAATATGATGATAATGGGGGGAATATGACAATAATGGGGGAATATGATGATAATGGGGGAAAATGTCCATAATGAGAGAATATGACGATAATGGGGGAATATGACGTCAACGGTGGAATATGATGATAACGGTGGAATATGATGATAATCGGGGAATATGATGATAATGGGGGAATATGATGATAATGGGGGGAATATGAGAATAATGTGGCAATATGATGATAATGCTGGAATATGACGATAATGGGGAATTTGATGATAATGGGGAATTATGATGATAATGGGAATATGTTGATAATGGTGGAATATGATGATAATGGGGGAATATGATGATAGTGGGGGAATATGATAATAACGGGGAATACGTCAATAATGAGTGAATATGACGATAATGGGGGAATATGATGATAATGGTGGAATATGATGATAATGGGGGAATATGATGACAATGGGGGAATATGATGATAATGGCAGAATATGATGATAATGGGGGAATATGATGATAACGGAGAATATGATGATAACAGGAAATATCATGACAACGGGGAATATGATGATAATGGGGAATTATGATGATAATGGGAATATGTTGATAATGGTGGAATATGATGATAATGGGGGAATATGATGATAGTGGGGGAATATGATAATAACGGGGAATACGTCAATAATGAGTGAATATGACGATAATGGGGGAATATGACGATAATGGGGGAATATGATGATAATGGCAGAATATGATGATAATGGGGGAATATGATGATAACGGAGAATATGATGATAACAGGAAATATCATGACAATGGGGAATATGATGATAATGGGGAATATGATGATAATGGGGGAATATGACAATAATGGGGGAATATGATGAGAACGGGGGAATATGATGATAATGGGGAATTTGATGATAATGGGGAATTATGATGATAATGGGGGAATATGATGATAATGGGGAATATGATGATAATGCTGGAATATGATGATAATGGGGAATTTGATGATTATGGGGGAATAAGATGATAATGGGGAATATGATGATAATGGGGAATTATGATGATAATGGGGGAATATGATGATAACGGGGGAATATGATGATAATGGGGATTATGACGATAATGGGGAATATGACGATAATGGGGAATATGATGATAACAAGGGAATATGAAGATAATGGGGAATTATGAAGATAATGGCAGAATATGATGATAATGGGGGAATATGATGATAACGGAGAATATGATGATAACAGGAAATATCATGACAACGGGGAATATGATGATAATGTGGGAATATGATGATAATGGCAGAATATGATGATAACAGGGGAATATGACGATAATGGGGGAATATGATGATAATGGGGAATAAGATGATAATGGGGAATTATGATGATAATGGGGGAATATGATGATAATGGGGAATATGATGATAATGGGGGAATATGACAATAATGGGGGAATATGATGAGAACGGGGGAATATGATGATAATGGGGAATTTGATGATAATGGGGAATTATGATGACAATGGGGGAATATGATGATAATGGGGAATTTGATGATAATGGGGAATATGATGATAATGCTGGAATATGATGATAATGGGGAATTTGATGATTATGGGGGAATAAGATGATAATGGGGAATATGATGATAATGGGGGAATATGATGATAATGGGGGAATATGATGATAATGGGGAATATGATGATAATGGGGAATTATGATGATAATCGGAATATGTTGATAATGGGGGAATTTGATGATAATGGTGGAATATGATGATAATGGGGGAATATGATGACAACAGGGAATATGATAATAATGGGGGAATATGACGATAATTATGGAATATGATGATAATGGCAGAATATGATGATAATGGGGGAATATGATGATAACGGAGAATATGATGATAACAGGAAATATCATGACAACGGGGAATATGATGATAATGTGGGAATATGATGATAATGGCAGAATATGATGATAACAGGGGAATATGACGATAACGGGGGAATATGATGATAATGGGGAATATGATGATAATGGGGGAATAAGATGATAATGGGGAATATGATGATAATGGGGAATTATGATGATAATGGGGGAATATGATGATAATGGGGAATATGATGATAATGGGGGAATATGACAATAATGGGGGAATATGATGAGAACGGGGGAATGTGATGATAATGGGGAATTTGATGATAATGGGGAATTATGATGATAATGGGGGAATATGATGATAATGGGGAATATGATGATAATGCTGGAATATGATGATAATGGGGAATTTGATGATTATGGGGGAATAAGATGATAATGGGGAATATGATGATAATGGGGAATTATGATGATAATGGGGGAATATGATGATAATGGGGAATATGATGATAATGGGGAATTATGATGATAATCGGAATATGTTGATAATGGGGGAATTTGATGATAATGGTGGAATATGATGATAATGGGGGAATATGATGACAACAGGGAATATGATAATAATGGGGGAATATGACGATAATGGGGGAATATGATGATAATGGCAGAATATGATGATAATGGGGGAATATGATGATAACGGAGAATATGATGATAACAGGAAATATCATGACAACGGGGAATATGATGATAATGTGGGAATATGATGATAATGGCAGAATATGATGATAACAGGGGAATATGATGATAACGGGGGAATATGATGATAATGGGGAATATGATGATAATGGGGGAATATGATGATAATGGGGGAATATGATTATAACGGGGGAATATGACAATAACGGGGGAATATGACGATAATGGAGTAATATGACGATAATGGAGGAATATGATGATAATGGGAGAATATGATAATGGGGGAATATGATTATAACGGGGTATATGATGATAATGGGGAAATATGATGATAATGGGGGAATATGTCAAGAATGGGGGAATATGAAGATAATGGGGGAATATGTCGATAATGAGAGAATATGACAATAATGGGGGAATATGACGTCAACGGGGGAATATGACGATAATGGGGGAATATGATGATAACGGGGGAATATGATGATAATGGGGATTATGACGATAATGGGGGAATATGACGATAATGGGGAATATGATGATAACAAGGGAATATGAAGATAATGGGGGAATATGATGATAATGGGGAATATGACGATAATGGGGAATATGATGATAATGGGGAATATGATGATAATGGGGAATTATGAAGATAATGGCAGAATATGATGATAATGGGGGAATATGATGATAACGGAGAATATGATGATAACAGGAAATATCATGACAACGGGGAATATGATGATAATGTGGGAATATGATGATAATGGCAGAATATGATGATAACAGGGGAATATGACGATAATGGGGGAATATGATGATAATGGGGAATATGATGGTAATGGGGGAATAAGATGATAATGGGGGAATAAGATGATAATGGGGAATATGATGATAATGGGGAATTATGATGATAATGGGGGAATATGATGATAATGGGGAATATGATGATAATGGGGGAATATGACAATAATGGGGGAATATGATGAGAACGGGGGAATATGATGATAATGGGGAATTTGATGATAATGGGGAATTATGATGACAATGGGGGAATATGATGATAATGGGGAATATGATGATAATGCTGGAATATGATGATAATGGGGAATTTGATGATTATGGGGGAATAAGATGATAATGGGGAATATGATGATAATGGGGAATTATGATGATAATGGGGGAATATGATGATAATGGGGAATATGATGATAATGGGGGAATATGATGATAATGGGGAATATGATGATAATGGGGGAATATGACAATAATGGGGGAATATGATGAGAACGGGGGAATATGATGATAATGGGGAATTTGATGATAATGGGGAATTATGATGACAATGGGGGAATATGATGATAATGGGGAATATGATGATAATGCTGGAATATGATGATAATGGGGAATTTGATGATTATGGGGGAATAAGATGATAATGGGGAATATGATGATAATGGGGAATTATGATGATAATGGGGGAATATGATGATAATGGGGAATATGATGATAATGGGGAATTATGATGATAATCGGAATATGTTGATAATGGGGGAATTTGATGATAATGGTGGAATATGATGATAATGGGGGAATATGATGACAACAGGGAATATGATAATAATGGGGGAATATGACGATAATGGGGAAATATGATGATAATGGCAGAATATGATGATAATGGGGGAATATGATGATAACGGAGAATATGATGATAACAGGAAATATCATGACAACGGGGAATATGATGATAATGTGGGAATATGATGATAATGGCAGAATATGATGATAACAGGGGAATATGACGATAACGGGGGAATATGATGATAATGGGGAATATGATGATAATGGGGGAATAAGATGATAATGGGGAATATGATGATAATGGGGAATTATGATGATAATGGGGGAATATGATGATAATGGGGAATATGATGATAATGGGGGAATATGACAATAATGGGGGAATATGATGAGAACGGGGGAATATGATGATAATGGGGAATTTGATGATAATGGGGGAATATGATGATAATGGGGAATATGATGATAATGCTGGAATATGATGATAATGGGGAATTTGATGATTATGGGGGAATAAGATGATAATGGGGAATATGATGATAATGGGGAATTATGATGATAATGGGGGAATATGATGATAATGGGGAATATGATGATAATGCGGAATTATGATGATAATCGGAATATGTTGATAATGGGGGAATTTGATGATAATGGTGGAATATGATGATAATGGGGGAATATGATGACAACAGGGAATATGATAATAATGGGGGAATATGACGATAATGGGGGAATATGATGATAATGGCAGAATATGATGATAATGGGGGAATATGATGATAACGGAGAATATGATGATAACAGGAAATATCATGACAACGGGGAATATGATGATAATGTGGGAATATGATGATAATGGCAGAATATGATGATAACAGGGGAATATGACGATAACGGGGGAATATGATGATAATGGGGAATATGATGATAATGGGGAATATGATGATAATTGGGGAATATGACGATAATGGGGGATTATGATGATAATGGGGGAATATGATGATAACGGGGGAATATGACGATAATGGGGAATATGATGATAACGTGGAATATGACGATAATGGGGAATATGATGATAATTGGGATTATGATGATAACTGGGGAATATGATGATAATGGGGCAATATGATGATTATGGGGGAATATGATGGTAATGTGGGAATATGATGATAATGTGGGAATATGATGACAATGGAGCAATATGATGATAACGGGGGAATATGATGATGAAGGGGGAATATGACGATAATGGGGGAAAATGATGATAATGGGGGAATATGATGATAATGGGGGAATATGACAATAATGGGGGAATATGCTGATAACGGGGGAATATGTTGATAATGGGGGAATATGACGATAATGGGGGAATATGATGATAATGGGGGAATATGACAATAATGGGGGAATATGACGATAATGGGGAAATATAATGATAATGGGGGAATATGTCGATAACAGGGGAATTTGTCGATAACAGAGGAATATGAGGATAACGGGGGGAAATGCCGATAACGGGGGAATATGATGATGACAGGGGAATATGATGATAATGGGTGAATATGCTGATAATGGGGGAATATGATGATAATGGGGGACTATGTTGGTAATGTGGGAATATGATGATAATTGGGGAATATGTTGTATACGGGGGAATATCATGGTAATAGGGGAATATGATGATAATCTGTGAATATGACGATAACAGGGCAAAATGTTGATAACGGGGTAATATGATGATAATGGGGGAATATGATGATATCGGGGGAATATGACAATAATGGGGGAAAATGACGATAACAGGGGAGTATGATGATAACAAGGCAATATATTGATAATGGGGCAATATGATGATAATGGGGGAATATGATGATAATGGGGGAATATGATAATGGGAAATATGATAATAACAGGGGAATATGCTGATAATGGGGGAATATGACGATAACGGGGGAATATGAGGATAATGGGGCAATATGACAATAATGGGGGAATATGACGATAATGGGGGCATAAGATGATAACTGGGGAATATGATGATAATGGGGGAATATGTCGATAACAGGGGAATATGAGGATAAAGGGGGAAAATGCCGATAACGGGGGAATATGATGCTAACGGGGTATATGTTGATAATGGGGGAATATGATGATAATGGGGGTAATATGATGATAATGAGGGAATATGATGATAATGGGGGAATATGTTGATAATGGGGGAATATGATGATAATGTGTGAATATGACGATAACGGGGGAAGATGTTGATAACGGGGGAATATGATGATAACGGGGAATATGATGATAATGGGGGAATATGTTGATAATGGGGGAATATGACGATAATGGGGAAAATTATGATAATGGGGGAAAATTATGGTAACGGGGGAATACATTCATAATGGGGGAATATGATGATAATGGGAGAATATGATGATAATGGGGAATATGATGATAATGGGGGAATATGATGATAATCAGGGAATATGATGATAACTGTGGAATACGATGATAACTGATAATATGATGATAACGGTGAAATATGATGATAATTGGGGAATATGACAATAACAGGGGAATATGATGATAACGTGGGAATATGATGATAATGGGGGAATATGATGATAATGGGGGCTTATGATGATAATGGGGAATATGACGATAACGGGGAATATGATGATAATGGGGAATATAATGATAATGGGGGAATATGATGATAATGGGGGAATATGATGATAATGTGGAATATAACGATAATGGGGAATATGATGATAACGGGGAAATATGGCGATAATGGGGGAATTTGATGATAATGGGGGAATATGAAAATAATGGGGAAATATCATGAAAACGGGGGAATATGACGATAACGGTGGAATATGATGATAATGGGGGAATATGATGATAACGGGGGAATATGATGATAACAGGGGAATATGACCATAATGGAGGAATCTGATGATAATGGTGGAATATGATGAGAATGGGGTAATATGACAATAACAGGGGAATATGACGATAATGGGGGATTATGATAATAATGGGGAATATGATGATAATGAGGGAATATGGTGATAATGGGGGGAATATGACAATAATGGGGGAATATGATGATAATGGGGGAAAATGTCCATAATGAGAGAATATGATGATAATGGGGGCTTATGATGATAATGGGGACAATGACGATAACGGGGAATATGATGATAATGGGGAATATAATGATAATGGGGGAATATGATGATAACGGGGGAATATGACGATAATGAGAGATTATGATGATAATGGGGGAATATGATGATAACGGGGGAATATGACGATAATGGGGAATATGATGATAATGTGGAAATAACGATAATGGGGAATATGATGATAACGGGGAAATATGACGATAATGGGGGAATTTGATGATAATGGGGGAAAATGAAAATAATGGGGGAATATCATGAAAATGGGGGAATATGACGATAACGGTGGAATATGATGATAATGGGGGAATATGATGATAACGGGGGAATATGATGATAACAGGGGAATATGACCATAACGGGGGAATATGATGATAATGGTGGAATATGATGAGAATGGGGTAATATGACAATAACAGGGGAATATGACGATAATGGGGGATTATGATGATAATGGGGAATATGATGATAACGGGGGGAATATGATGATAATGGGGGAATATGATAATAATGGGGAATATGATGATAACGAGGGAATATGATGATAATGGGGGGAATATGACAATAATGGGGGAATATGATGATAATGGGGGAAAATGTCCATAATGAGAGAATATGACGATAATGGGGGAATATGACGTCAACGGTGGAATATGATGATAACGGTGGAATATGATGATAATCGGGGAATATGATGATAATGGGGGAATATGATGATAATGGGGGGAATATGAGAATAATGTGGCAATATGATGATAATGCTGGAATATGACGATAATGGGGAATTTGGTGATAATGGGGAATTATGATGATAATGGGAATATGTTGATAATGGTGGAATATGATGATAATGGGGGAATATGATGATAGTGGGGGAATATGATAATAACGGGGAATACGTCAATAATGAGTGAATATGACGATAATGGGGGAATATGATGATAATGGTGGAATATGATGATCATGGGGGAATATGATGACAATGGGGGAATATGATGATAATGGCAGAATATGATGATAATGGGGGAATATGATGATAATGGGAGAATATGATAATGGGGGAATATGATTATAACGGGGAATATGATGATAACAGTGGAATATGATGATAATCATGGAATATGATGAGAAAGGGAAATATGATGATAATGGGGGAATATGTCGATAATGAGGGAATATGATGATAACGGGGGAATATGACGATAACGGGGGAATATGACGATAATGGGGGAATATGATGATAACGTGGGAATATGATGATAATGGGGGAAATATGATGATAACGGGGGAATATGATGCTAACTGGGGAATATGACGATAACGGGGGAATATGACAATAACAGGGGAATATGATGATAACGGGGAATATGATGATAACGGTGGAATATGATGATAATGGGGGAATATGACGATAATGGGGGAATATGATGGTAATGGGTGAATATGTCGATAATGAGGGAATATGACGATAATGGGGGAATATGACGACAGTGGGGGAATATGATGATAATGGGGGAATATGATGATAATGGGGGAAAATGTCCATAATGAGAGAATATGATGATAATGGGGGCTTATGATGATAATGGGGAATATGACGATAACGGGGAATATGATGATAATGGGGAATATAATGATAATGGGGGAATATGATGATAACGGGGGAATATGACGATAATGAGAGATTATGATGATAATGGGGGAATATGATGATAACGGGGGAATATGACGATAATGGGGAATATAATGATAATGTGGAATATAACAATAATGGGGAATATGATGATAATGGGGAAATATGACGATAATGGGGGAATTTGATGATAATGGGGGAATATGAAAATAATATCACGAAAACGGGGGGAATATGACGATAACGGTGGAATATGATGATAATGGGGGACTATGATGATAACGGGGGAATATGATGATAACAGGGGAATATGACCATAACGGGGGAATATGATGATAATGGTGGAATATGATGAGAATGGGGTAATATGACAATAACAGGGGAATGTGACGATAATGGGGGATTATGATGATAATGGGGAATATGATGATAACGGGGGAATATGATGATAATGGGGGAATATGATGATAACGAGGGAATGTGATGATAATGGGGGGAATATGACAATAATGGGGGAATATGATGATAATGGGGGAAAATGTCCATAATGAGAGAATATGACGATAATGGGGGAATATGACGATAATGGGGGAATATGATGATAATGTGGGAATATGATGATAATGGGGAAATATGATGATAACGGGGGAATATGATGCTAACTGGGGAATATGACGATAACGGGGGAATATGACGATAACAGGGGAATATGATGATAACGGGGAATATGATGATAACGGTGGAATATGATGATAATGGGGGAATATGACGATAATGGGGGAATATGATGGTAATGGGTGAATATGTCGATAATGAGGGAATATGACGATAATGGGGGAATATGACGACAGTGGGGGAATATGATGATAATGGGGGAATATGATGATAATGGGGGAAAATGTCCATAATGAGAGAATATGATGATAATGGGGGCTTATGATGATAATGGGGAATATGACGATAACGGGGAATATGATGATAATGGGGAATATAATGATAATGGGGGAATATGATGATAACGGGGGAATATGACGATAATGAGAGATTATGATGATAACGGGGGAATATGATGATAACGGGGGAATATGACGATAATGGGGTATATAATGATAATGTGGAATATAACAATAATGGGGAATATGATGATAATGGGGAAATATGACGATAATGGGGGAATTTGATGATAATGGGGGAATATGAAGATAATGGGGGAATATCACGAAAACGGGGGAATATGACGATAACGGTGGAATATGATGATAATGCGGGGAATATGATGATAAC
>NC_141002.1:55800577-55956874 GCF_052327205.1 Somniosus microcephalus
GGAATATGAAGATAACAGGGGAATATGACGAAAATGGGGAAATATGAAGATTACGGGGGAATATGATGATAACGGGAGAATATGACGATAACGCAGAATATGATGATAATGGGGGAATATGATGATAATGGGGGAATATGACGATAATGGGGGAATATGATGATAATGGGGGAATATGATATAATGGGGGAATATGATGATAATGGTGGAAGATGATGATAACGGGGAAAATGATAATAATGGGAGAATATGACGATAACGTAGAAGATGATGATAAGGGTGGAATATGAAGATAACGGGGGAATATGACAATAACGGGGGTAAATGAGGATAATGGGAGAAATTGCCAATATTGGGGCAATATGATGATAATGGGGGAATGTGATGATAATGGGGGAATATTATGATAACGGAGAATATGATTATAATGGGGGAATATGATGATAAAGGGGAAATATGATGATAATGAAGGAATATGATGATAACGGGGGAATATGACGATAATGGGGGAATATGATGATAATGGGGGAATATGATGATAACAGCGGAATATGATGATAATGGGGGAAGATGACAATAATGCGGGAATATGATGATAATGGGGGAATATGATGATGATGGGGGAATATGATGATAACGAGGGAATATGATGATATAAGCGGAATATGATGATAACGGGGAGTATGTTGGTAATGGGAGAATATGATAATGGGGCAATATGATTATAACAGGGAATATGATAATGGTGGAATATGATGATAATGGGGGAATATGATGATAACGGGGGAATATGATGATAATGGGGGAATATGACGATAACGGGGGAATATGATGATAAAGGGGGAATATGACGATAATGGGGGAAAATGAGGATAATGGTGGAAAATGCCAATATTGGGGCAATATGATGATAACGGGGGAATATGATGATAATGGGGGAATATGAAGATAATGGGGGAATATGATGATAATCGGGGAATATGATGATAACTGGGGAATATGATGATAACGGGGAATATGATGACAATGGGGGAATATGATATAATGGGGGAATATGATGATAATGGGGTAGATGATGATAATGGGGACAATGATGATAACGGGAGAATATGACGATAACAGGGAAGATGATGATAAGCGTGGAATATGATGATAACGGGGGAATATGACGATAATGGGGGGAATATAATGATAATGGGGGAATATGATGATAATGTGGGAATATGATGATAATGGGGAAATATTACGATAATGGGCGAATATGAAGATAATGAGGGAATATAATCATAACGGTGGAATATGATGATAATGGGAGAGTATGATAATGGGGGAATATGATGATAATGGGGGAATATGACGATAACGGGGGAATATGACGATAACGGGGGAATATGATGATAACGGGGGAATATGATGATAATGGGGGAATATGATATAATGGGGGAATATGATGATAATGGTGGAAGATGATGATAATGGGGAAGATGATGATAATGGGGAAAATGATGATAACGGGAGAATATGATAATAATGGGGAAGATGATGATAAGGGTGGAATATGATGATAATGGGGGGAATATGATGATAATGTGGGAATATGATGATAATGGGGGAATATGATGATAACGGGGGAATATGTTGATAACGGGGGAATATGACAAAAATGGGGCAATATGATGATAATGGGGGAATATGATGATAATGGGGGAATGTGATGATAATGGGGGACTATGACGATAATGGGGGAATATGATGATAACGGGGGAATATGACGATAATGGGGGAATATAAGGATAACGGGGAATATGATGATAATGGGGGAATATGATGATAACAGGAGAATATCATGATAATGGAGAATGTGACAATAATGGGGGATTATAATGATAATGGGGGAATATGATGATAACGGGGGAAAATGATGGTAATGGGGGAATATGAAGATAACAGGGGAATATGACGAAAATGGGGAAATATGAAGATTACGGGGGAATATGATGATAACGGGAGAATATGACGATAACGCAGAATATGATGATAATGGGGGAATATGATGATAATGGGGGAATATGACGATAATGGGGGAATATGATGATAATGGGGGAATATGATATAATGGGGGAATATGATGATAATGGTGGAAGATGATGATAACGGGGAAAATGATAATAATGGGAGAATATGACGATAACGTAGAAGATGATGATAAGGGTGGAATATGAAGATAACGGGGGAATATGACAATAACGGGGGTAAATGAGGATAATGGGAGAAATTGCCAATATTGGGGCAATATGATGATAATGGGGGAATGTGATGATAATGGGGGAATATTATGATAACGGAGAATATGATTATAATGGGGGAATATGATGATAAAGGGGAAATATGATGATAATGAAGGAATATGATGATAACGGGGGAATATGACGATAATGGGGGAATATGATGATAATGGGGGAATATGATGATAACAGCGGAATATGATGATAATGGGGGAAGATGACAATAATGCGGGAATATGATGATAATGGGGGAATATGATGATGATGGGGGAATATGATGATAACGAGGGAATATGATGATATAAGCGGAATATGATGATAACGGGGAGTATGTTGGTAATGGGAGAATATGATAATGGGGCAATATGATTATAACAGGGAATATGATAATGGTGGAATATGATGATAATGGGGGAATATGATGATAACGGGGGAATATGATGATAATGGGGGAATATGACGATAACGGGGGAATATGATGATAAAGGGGGAATATGACGATAATGGGGGAAAATGAGGATAATGGTGGAAAATGCCAATATTGGGGCAATATGATGATAACGGGGGAATATGATGATAATGGGGGAATATGAAGATAATGGGGGAATATGATGATAATCGGGGAATATGATGATAACTGGGGAATATGATGATAACGGGGAATATGATGACAATGGGGGAATATGATATAATGGGGGAATATGATGATAATGGGGTAGATGATGATAATGGGGACAATGATGATAACGGGAGAATATGACGATAACAGGGAAGATGATGATAAGCGTGGAATATGATGATAACGGGGGAATATGACGATAATGGGGGAATATAATGATAATGGGGGAATATGATGATAATGTGGGAATATGATGATAATGGGGAAATATTACGATAATGGGCGAATATGAAGATAATGAGGGAATATAATCATAACGGTGGAATATGATGATAATGGGAGAGTATGATAATGGGGGAATATGATGATAATGGGGGAATATGACGATAACGGGGGAATATGACGATAACGGGGGAATATGATGATAATGGGGGAATAAGATGATAATGGGGGAATATGATGATAACGGGGAAGATGATGATAACGGGGAAATATGATGATAATGGGGGAATATGATAATAACGGGGGAATATGACGATAACGGCGGAATATGACGATAATGGGGGAATATGATTATAATGGGGGAATATGACGATAACGGGGGAATATGACGAAAACGGAGGAATATGATGATAATGGGAGAATATGATAATGGGGGTATATGATTATAATGGGGAATATGATGATAACGGTGGAATATGATGATAATCGGGGAATATGATGATAATAGGGGAATATGACAATAATGGGGGAATATGATGATAATGGGGGAATATGTCGATAATTGGGGGAACATGATGATAATGGGGTAATATGATGATACCGGGGGAATATGATGATAACGGGAGAATATAATGATAACGGGGAATGTGATGATAATGGGGGAATATGATGATAATGGGGGAATATGATGATAATGGTGGAAGATGATGATAAGGGTGGAATATGATGTTAAGGGGGAATATGACGATAATGGGGGAATATAATGATAATGGGGGAATATCATGATAATGGTGGAATATGATGATAACCGAACAATATGACGATAATGGGGGAATATGATGATAATGGGGGAATATGACGATAATCGTGGAATATGAAGATAATGGGGGAATATGATGATAATGGGGGAATATGACGATAACGGGGGAATATGACGAAAATGGGGCAATATGATGATAATGGGGGAATATGATGATAATGGGGGAATGTGATGATAATGGGGGACTATGACATAACGGGGGAATATGATGATAACGTGGAATATGATGATAATGGGGGAATATGATGATAACGGGGGAATATGATGATAATGGGGGAATATGACGATAACGGGGGAATATGACGATAACGGGGGAATATGATGATAATGGGGGAATATGAGGATAATGGGGAATATGGTGATAATGGGGGAATATGTTGATAATGGGAGAATATGATGATAACGGAGAATGTGACAATAATGGGGGAATATCATGATAATGTTGAAATATGATGATAATGGGGGAATATGACGATAATGGGGGAATATAATGATCATGGGGAATATGATGATAATGGGGGAATATGATGATAATGGGGGAATATGACGATAATGGGGGAATATGAAGATAATGAGGGCATATAATGATAACGGGGGATTGTGATGATAATGGGAGAATATGATAATGGGGGGATATGATGATGATGGGGGAATATGATGATAACGGTGGAATATGATGATAATCGGGGAATATGATGATAATAGGGGAATATGACAATAATGGGGGAATATGATGATAATGGGGGAATATGTCGATAATGGGGGAACATGACGATAATGGGGTAATATGATGATACCGGGGGAATATGATGATAACGGGAGAATATAATGATAACGGGGAATGTGATGATAATGGGGGAATATGATGATAATGGGGGAATATGATGATAATGGTGGAAGATGATGATAAGGGTGGAATATGATGTTAAGGGGGAATATGACGATAATGGGGGAATATAATGATAATGGGGGAATATCATGATAATGGTGGAATATGATGATAACCGAACAATATGACGATAATGGGGGAATATGATGATAATGGGGGAATATGACGATAACGGGGGAATATGACGATAATCGTGGAATATGAAGATAATGGGGGAATATGATGATAATGGGGGAATATGATGATAACGGGGGAATATGATGATAACAGGGGAATATGAAGAAAATGGTGGAATATGATGATAATGGGGGAATATGATGATAACGGGGGAATATGTTGCTAACGGGGTAATATGACGAAAATGGGGCAATATGATGATAATGGGGGAATATGATGATAATGGGGGAATATGATGATAACGTGGAATATGATGATAATGGGGGAATATGATGATAACGGGGGAATATGATGATGATGGGGGAATATGACGATAACGGGGGAATATGATGATAACGGGGGAATATGATGATAATGGGGGAATATGAGGATAATGAGGAATATGGTGATAACGGGGGAACATGATGATAACGGGGGAATATGATGATAACGGGGGAATATGATGATAATGGGGGAATATGATATAATGGGGGAATATGATGATAATGGTGGAAGATGATGATAATGGGGAAGATGATGATAATGGGGAAAATGATGATAACGGGAGAATATGATAATAATGGGGAAGATGATGATAAGGGTGGAATATGATGATAATGGGGGAATATGATGATAATGTGGGAATATGATGATAATGGGGGAATATGATGATAACGGGGGAATATGTTGATAACGGGGGAATATGACAAAAATGGGGCAATATGATGATAATGGGGGAATATGATGATAATGGGGGAATGTGATGATAATGGGGGACTATGACGATAATGGGGGAATATGATGATAACGGGGGAATATGACGATAATGGGGGAATATAAGGATAACGGGGAATATGATGATAATGGGGGAATATGATGATAACAGGAGAATATCATGATAATGGAGAATGTGACAATAATGGGGGATTATAATGATAATGGGGGAATATGATGATAACGGGGGAAAATGATGGTAATGGGGGAATATGAAGATAACAGGGGAATATGACGAAAATGGGGAAATATGAAGATTACGGGGGAATATGATGATAACGGGAGAATATGACGATAACGCAGAATATGATGATAATGGGGGAATATGATGATAATGGGGGAATATGACGATAATGGGGGAATATGATGATAATGGGGGAATATGATATAATGGGGGAATATGATGATAATGGTGGAAGATGATGATAACGGGGAAAATGATAATAATGGGAGAATATGACGATAACGTAGAAGATGATGATAAGGGTGGAATATGAAGATAACGGGGGAATATGACAATAACGGGGGTAAATGAGGATAATGGGAGAAATTGCCAATATTGGGGCAATATGATGATAATGGGGGAATGTGATGATAATGGGGGAATATTATGATAACGGAGAATATGATTATAATGGGGGAATATGATGATAAAGGGGAAATATGATGATAATGAAGGAATATGATGATAACGGGGGAATATGACGATAATGGGGGAATATGATGATAATGGGGGAATATGATGATAACAGCGGAATATGATGATAATGGGGGAAGATGACAATAATGCGGGAATATGATGATAATGGGGGAATATGATGATGATGGGGGAATATGATGATAACGAGGGAATATGATGATATAAGCGGAATATGATGATAACGGGGAGTATGTTGGTAATGGGAGAATATGATAATGGGGCAATATGATTATAACAGGGAATATGATAATGGTGGAATATGATGATAATGGGGGAATATGATGATAACGGGGGAATATGATGATAATGGGGGAATATGACGATAACGGGGGAATATGATGATAAAGGGGGAATATGACGATAATGGGGGAAAATGAGGATAATGGTGGAAAATGCCAATATTGGGGCAATATGATGATAACGGGGGAATATGATGATAATGGGGGAATATGAAGATAATGGGGGAATATGATGATAATCGGGGAATATGATGATAACTGGGGAATATGATGATAACGGGGAATATGATGACAATGGGGGAATATGATATAATGGGGGAATATGATGATAATGGGGTAGATGATGATAATGGGGACAATGATGATAACGGGAGAATATGACGATAACAGGGAAGATGATGATAAGCGTGGAATATGATGATAACGGGGGAATATGACGATAATGGGGGAATATAATGATAATGGGGGAATATGATGATAATGTGGGAATATGATGATAATGGGGAAATATTACGATAATGGGCGAATATGAAGATAATGAGGGAATATAATCATAACGGTGGAATATGATGATAATGGGAGAGTATGATAATGGGGGAATATGATGATAATGGGGGAATATGACGATAACGGGGGAATATGACGATAACGGGGGAATATGATGATAATGGGGGAATAAGATGATAATGGGGGAATATGATGATAACGGGGAAGATGATGATAACGGGGAAATATGATGATAATGGGGGAATATGATAATAACGGGGGAATATGACGATAACGGCGGAATATGACGATAATGGGGGAATATGATTATAATGGGGGAATATGACGATAACGGGGGAATATGACGAAAACGGAGGAATATGATGATAATGGGAGAATATGATAATGGGGGTATATGATTATAATGGGGAATATGATGATAACGGTGGAATATGATGATAATCGGGGAATATGATGATAATAGGGGAATATGACAATAATGGGGGAATATGATGATAATGGGGGAATATGTCGATAATGGGGGAACATGATGATAATGGGGTAATATGATGATACCGGGGGAATATGATGATAACGGGAGAATATAATGATAACGGGGAATGTGATGATAATGGGGGAATATGATGATAATGGGGGAATATGATGATAATGGTGGAAGATGATGATAAGGGTGGAATATGATGTTAAGGGGGAATATGACGATAATGGGGGAATATAATGATAATGGGGGAATATCATGATAATGGTGGAATATGATGATAACCGAACAATATGACGATAATGGGGGAATATGATGATAATGGGGGAATATGACGATAATCGTGGAATATGAAGATAATGGGGGAATATGATGATAATGGGGGAATATGACGATAACGGGGGAATATGACGAAAATGGGGCAATATGATGATAATGGGGGAATATGATGATAATGGGGGAATGTGATGATAATGGGGGACTATGACATAACGGGGGAATATGATGATAACGTGGAATATGATGATAATGGGGGAATATGATGATAACGGGGGAATATGATGATAATGGGGGAATATGACGATAACGGGGGAATATGACGATAACGGGGGAATATGATGATAATGGGGGAATATGAGGATAATGGGGAATATGGTGATAATGGGGGAATATGTTGATAATGGGAGAATATGATGATAACGGAGAATGTGACAATAATGGGGGAATATCATGATAATGTTGAAATATGATGATAATGGGGGAATATGACGATAATGGGGGAATATAATGATCATGGGGAATATGATGATAATGGGGGAATATGATGATAATGGGGGAATATGACGATAATGGGGGAATATGAAGATAATGAGGGCATATAATGATAACGGGGGATTGTGATGATAATGGGAGAATATGATAATGGGGGGATATGATGATGATGGGGGAATATGATGATAACGGTGGAATATGATGATAATCGGGGAATATGATGATAATAGGGGAATATGACAATAATGGGGGAATATGATGATAATGGGGGAATATGTCGATAATGGGGGAACATGACGATAATGGGGTAATATGATGATACCGGGGGAATATGATGATAACGGGAGAATATAATGATAACGGGGAATGTGATGATAATGGGGGAATATGATGATAATGGGGGAATATGATGATAATGGTGGAAGATGATGATAAGGGTGGAATATGATGTTAAGGGGGAATATGACGATAATGGGGGAATATAATGATAATGGGGGAATATCATGATAATGGTGGAATATGATGATAACCGAACAATATGACGATAATGGGGGAATATGATGATAATGGGGGAATATGACGATAACGGGGGAATATGACGATAATCGTGGAATATGAAGATAATGGGGGAATATGATGATAATGGGGGAATATGATGATAACGGGGGAATATGATGATAACAGGGGAATATGAAGAAAATGGTGGAATATGATGATAATGGGGGAATATGATGATAACGGGGGAATATGTTGCTAACGGGGTAATATGACGAAAATGGGGCAATATGATGATAATGGGGGAATATGATGATAATGGGGGAATATGATGATAACGTGGAATATGATGATAATGGGGGAATATGATGATAACGGGGGAATATGATGATGATGGGGGAATATGACGATAACGGGGGAATATGATGATAACGGGGGAATATGATGATAATGGGGGAATATGAGGATAATGAGGAATATGGTGATAACGGGGGAACATGATGATAATGGGAGAATATGATGATAACGGAGAATGTGACAATAATGGGGGAATATCATGATAATATTGAAATATGATGATAATGGGGGAATATGACGATAATGGGGGAATATAATGATCATGGGGAATATGATGATAATGGGGGAATATGATGATAATGGGGGAATATGACGATAACGGGGGAATATGATGATAACAGAGGAATATGACGATAACGGGGGAATATGATGATAAAGGGGAAATATGACGATAACGAAGGAATATGATGATAACAGGGGAATATGACGATAACGGCGGAAAATGAGGATAATGGTGGAAAATGCCAATATTGGGGCAATATGATGATAACGGGGGAATATGATGATAATGGGGGAATAGGATGATAATGGGGGAATATGATGATAATCGGGGAATATGATGATAACTGGGGAATATGATGATAACGGGGAATATGATGATAACAGGGAAATATGATGATAATGGGGGAATATGACGATAATTGGGGAATATGATGATAATGGGGGAATATGATATAATGGGGGAAGATGATGATAACGGGGAAAATGATAATAGTGGGAGAATATGACGATAACGTGGAAGATGATGATAAGGGTGGAATATGAAGATAACGGGGGAATATGACGATAACGGGGGTAAATGAGGATAATGGGGGAAATTGCCAATATTGGGGCAATATGATGATAATGGGGGAATATGATGATAATGGGGGAATATGATGATAATGGGGGAATATGATGATAACGGGAATATTATGATAACGGGGGAATATGATGATAATGGGGGAATATGACGATAACGGAGGAATATGATGATAATGGGGGAATATGATGATAACAGCGGAATATGATGATAACGGGGGAAGATGACAATAATGCGGGAATATGATGATAATGGGGGAATATGATGATAACAGGGGAATATGATGATGATGGGGGAATATGATGATAACGGGGGAATATGACGATAATGGAGGAATATGACGATAATGTGGGAATATGATGATAACGAGGGAATATGATGATATAAGCGGAATATGATGATAACGGGGAATATGTTGGTAATGGGAGAATATGATAATGGGGCAATATGATTATAACAGGGAATATGATAATGGTGGAATATGATGATAATGGGGGAATATGACGATAACAGGGGAATATGATGATAACAGAGGAATATGACGATAACGGGGGAATATGATGATAATGGGGGAATATGCTGAGAACGGGGAATATGATGATAACAGGGAAATATGACGATAACGGGGGAATATGACGATAACGGAGGAATATGATGATAATGGGGGAATATGATGATAACGGGGAATATGATGATAACTGGGGAATATGACGATAATGGGGGAATATGACGATAATGGGGGAATATAATGATAATGGGGGAATATCATGATAATGGGGGAAGATGATGATAACGGGGAAAATGATAATAATGGGAGAATATGACGATAACGTGGAAGATGATGATAAGGGTGGAATATGAAGATAATGGGGGAATATGATGATAACGGGGGTAAATGAGGATAATGGGGGAATATGACGATATAGGGGGAATAGGATGATAATCGGGGAATATGATGATAACAGGGCAATATGAAGAAAACGGGGGAATATGATGATAACGGGAGAATATGATGATAACGGGAATATGATGATAATGGGGGAATATGATGATAACGGGGGAATATGACGATAATGGGGGAATATGACGATAATGGGGGAATATGATGACAATGGGGGAATATGATATAATGGGGAATATGATGATAATGGGGAAGATGATGATAATGGGGAAAATGATGATAACGGGAGAATATGACGATAATGGGGAAGATGATGATAAGGGTGGAATATGATGATAATGGGGGAATATGATGATAATGTGGGAATATGATGATAATGGGGAAATATGATGATAATGGGGGAATATGAAGATAATGAGGGAATATAATGATAACGGGAGAATATGACGATAATGGGAGAATATGATAATGGGGGAATATGATGATAATGGGGGAATATGATGATAATGGGGGAATCTGATGATAATGGGGGACTATGATGATAACGGGGGAATATGATGATAACGGGGGAATATGACGATAATGGGGGAATATGACAATAACGGGGAATATGATGATAACGGGGGAATATGACGATAACGGGGGAATATGATGACAATGGGGGAATATGACGATAACGGGGGAATATGATGATAACGGGGGAATATGATGATAACGGGGGAATAAGATGATAACGGGAGAATATGATGATAATGGGGGAATATGATGATAATGGGGGAATATGATATAATGGGGGAATATGACGATAATGGGGGACTATGATGATAATGGGGAAAATGATAATAATGGGAGAATATGACGATAACGTGGAAGATGATGATAAGGGTGGAATATGAAGATAATTGGGGAATATGACGATAACGGGGTAAATGAGGATAATGGGGGAAATTGCCAATATTGGGGCAATATGATGATAATGGGGGAATATGATGATAATGGGGGAATATGATGATAACAGGGGAATATTATGATAACGGGGGAATATGATGATAATGTGGGAATATGATGATGATGGGGGAATATGATGATAACGGGGAATATGTTGGTAATGGGAGAATATGATAATGGGGCAATATGATTATAACAGGGAATATGATAATGGTGGAATATGATGATAATGGGGGAATATGTTGATAATGGGGGAACATTAAGATAACGGGGGAATATGATGATAATGGGGGAATATGATGATACCGGAGGAATATGATGATAACTGGGGAATATGACGATAATGGGGGAATATGACAATAATGGTGGAATATGATGATAACTGGGGAATATGATAATAACGGGAGAATATGATGATAACGGGAGAATATGATGGTAACGGGGAATGTGATGATAATGGGGGAATATGATGATAATGGGGGAATATGATGATAATGGTGGAAGATGATGATAAGGGTGGAATATGATGTTAAGGGGGAATATGATGATAATGGGGGAATATAATGATAATGGGGGAATATCATGATAATGGTGGAATATGATGATAACCGGGGAATATGATGATAATGGGGGAATATAATGATCATGAGGGAATATGACGATAACGGGGCAATATGAAGAAAACGGGGGAATATGTGATAACGGTGGAATATGACGATAATGTGTGAATATGATTATAACAGGGAATATGATGATAATGGGCAAATATGATTATAATGGGGATAATGACGATAATGGGATAATATGATGATAATGGGGGAATATGATAACGGGGAATATGATGATAATAGAGAACAAGGAAGATAATGGGGGAATTTGACAATAACAGGGGAATATGATGATAATGGTGGAATATGATGATAACAGGGGAATATGCCGATAATGGGGGAATATGATGATAATGGGGGAAGATGTCGATAATGGGAATATGATGATAACGGGGGAATATGATGATAATGGGAGAATAAGATAATGGGGAATATGAGTATATCGGGGAATATGATGATGACGGTGGAATATGATGATAATCGGGGACTATGGTGATAACGGGGTAATATAATGATAATGGGGGAATATTACGATAATGGGGGAATATGATGATAATGGGGGATTATGACAATAATGGCTAAATATGATGATAATGGGGGAATATGACGATAACGGAGAATATGATAATGGCGGAATATGACGATAATTGGGTAATATGACGATAACGGGGGAATATGATGATAATTGGGGAATATGACGATAACGGAGGAATATAACGATAATTGGGAATATGACGAAAGCACGGGAATATGACGATAACGGGGGAATATGATGATAATGGGGGAATATGATGATAATCGGGGAATATGATGATAACGGAGGAATATGACGATAATTGGGGAATATGACGATAATGGGGGAATATGCCGATAATTGGGGAATATGACGATAACGGAGGAATATAACTATAATTGGGGAATTTGACGAAAGCGGGGGAATATAACGATAACGGGGTAATATAATGATAATGGGGGAATATTACGATAACGGGGGAATATGATGATAATGGGGGATTATGACAATAATGGCTAAATATGACGATAATGGGGTAATATGACGATAATGGGGGAATATGATGATAACAGGGGAATATGATGATAATGGGGGAATATGACGATAATGGTGGAATATGACAATAACGTGGGAATATGAAGATAATGGGGGAATATGATGATAACGGGGGAATATTATGATAATGGGGGAATATGACGATAACGGGGAAATATGACGATAATGGAGGAATATGACGAAAACGGGGGACTATGATGATAATGGAGGAATATGACGATAACATGGGAATATGAAGATAATGGGGGAATATGATGATAATGGGGGAATATGATGATAATGGGGGAATATGATGATAATGGGGAAATATGACGATAATGGAGGAATATGACGAAAACGGGGGAATATGATGATAATGGGGGAATATGATGATAACGGGGAATTATGATGATAATGGGGAATATGATGATAACTGGGGAAAATGATGATAATGGGAATATGAGTATAATGGGGGAATATGATGATAATGGGGGAATATGAAGTTAATGAGGGAATATGATGATAATGGGGGAATATTACGATAATGGAGGAATATGACAATAATGGGGGAATATGACGATAATGAGGGACTATGATGATAACGGGGGAATATGATGATAATGAGGAATATGATGATAACTGGGGAAAATGATGATAATGGGAATATGAGTATAATGGGGGAATATGATGGGAATATGAGTATAATGGGGGAATATGATGATAATGGGGGAATATGAAGTTAATGAGGGAATATGATGATAATGGGGGAATATCACGATAACGGGGAAATATGACGATAACTGTGGGATATGACGATAACGTGGGAATATGATGATAATGGGAGAATATGATAATGGGGAATATGATTATAACGGGGAATATGACAATAACGGAGGAATATGATGATAATGGGGGAATATGACGATAATGGTGGAATATGACAATAATGGGGGAATATGATGATAATGGGGGACTATGATGATAATGGGGGAATATGATGATAACGGGGGAATATGATGATAACGGGGAATTATGATGATAATGAGGAATATGATGATAACTGGGGAAAATGATGATAATGGGAATATGAGTATAATGGGGGAAGTGATTGAAAAAGACACATTCCCTTCTGAGGTAATTGCAGGCTATATGCTGTGGGGAGTTTCTCTAGATTAGAAGCTAGTTTGGTCCCCTCCTTGGGGAGAGGCAAGATTACCTGAAACTCAGGAAAAAAAAACAGGAAATGACTAGCTTCTTTTTAGGATTGTTCAGTTCTGATTTGTTGTTATTTTATATAACAAGTGAAATGTTAAGCATGGCATTTGAAGTGTGACACCAAAGCTTAATGATATATATATATGCTATTTTTGTTGAAGTTCATATAGCAATAGTGTGCTGTTGAAGTTGCAGTAGTATGTCAACATTCTGGAATGTGGATAGATAATTCAATAATACTATGAGTGTGGGAAATTGGGAGGCACACCTGGTTAACATCATTTAAGAACATAAGAAATAGGAGCAGGAGTAAGCCATTTGGCCCTTCGAGCCTGCTCCACCATTCAATAAGATCATGCTGATCTTCTACCTCAACTCCACCTTCCCACACTATCCCCATATCCCTTGGTTCCCTTAGTATCCAAATATCTATCGATCTCTGTCTTGAACATACTCAACGGCTGAGCAACAGCTCTCTGGGGTAGAGAATTCCAAAGATTCACAACCCTCATGTGAGTCCTAAGTGGCCGACCCCTTATTCTGAGACTGTGACCCCTAGTTCTAGACTCCCCAGCCAGGGGAAACATCCTTCCAGCATCCACCCTGCCAAGCCGTGTAAGAATTTTTTATGTTTCAATGAGATCACCTCTCATTCTTCTAAACGTTAAGGAATATAGGCCTAGTCTACTCAATCTCTCCTCATAGGACAACCCCTCATCCCAGGAATCAGTCTAATGGACCTTTGTCACACTCCCTCTAAGGCAAGTATATCCTCCCTTAAGTAAGGAGACCAAAACTGTACACAGTACTCCACTTCACTCCATCTGTAAAGATCTTGGCCTAGAAATTCAGTTGTTTGCGCCAGCCGCTAGCGCCTTAGGAGGAGGAGGAGAAGTGGGGCGCTAAGCGGCTAGCGCTCGGGCGCGGCGCGATCTGCGCCTCTCACGAACTTCAGTTAAGATTTAGCGGCGCCGCAAAACCTTTGCGCGCGCTCAGCTGCGTGCGTAGATCTTGATGTCATTTCATGGTGCAACACCCTTTGTGCGCCCCGAACCGGAAATTCAGTGGCGCCAGCCTATTGTGCGCCTGGCGCCCCTAGCGACTGGTAGAGGGGAACGGTTCCCAGTCGCTGCGGGGCGTGGGGGGCGCTAATTAAAGGGGACTCCTCCTGCAGTATAAATGGCAGCCATTTTGCACCACTCCTTCTTTGTGAGAGACGGATCTTTGGAGAGAGACAAAGGTAGAGAGCTTTCTGGTTTGGCTCAACACTCGCACAGGTACTTGTGGCTTCAGGCCAGAGCTTTGCACTTGTCTTTAACTTCAGTGTCATAGCATTGATTGGAAACATATAATGGAGGCTGCAATGGGTGGAAACGTTGGGCTTCTCCATTGCATTCAAAGGGCTCAGACGCCATGAGAGAGTGCCAGTCATGGCCAGACGGAGAAGGGCCAACAGGCGTCGGCAAAGGAGGCCTTACCCACCCAGGCTATACCACCAGCAGTTCTCATATCTGAACATGTCTGAGGAGCAGTGTGTTCGGAGGCTGCGATTCAGAAGGGCGGTGGTCATTGAGATCTGCCACCTGCTTCGCGGAGATCTGCAGCCACAGCTGAGGAGCAGGACATCTGTCGGTGGCAGTGAAGGTGACGGTGGCTCTCAACTTCTATGCCACCGGCTCCTTCCAATCCGCTACTGGGGACATTTCCAACATCTCCCAGTTTGCGGTACATTGCTGCATCCGCCAGGTGACCAACGCCCTTTTCAGAAGGAGATGTCAGTTCATCTCCTTCCCCATGACCGTGGACAAGCAGCAAGAGCGTGCAATGGGCTTTGCAGCATTAGCGGGCTTCCCCATGGTGCAGGGCGCCATTGACTGCACGCATGTGGCTTTGCGGGCACCTCTACAGAATGCCGAGGATTACCGCAACCGGAAGGGCTACCATTCGCTCAACATGCAGTTGGTGTGTGACCACAGGCAGCTCATCCTAGCTGTCAATGCCTGCTTTCCAGGCAGCAGCCACGATGCCTTCATCCTGTGCCAGACTTCTGTGGCAGACATGTTCGCGGCCCAGCCTCACCCACGAGGATGACTTCTCGGGGACAAAGGCTGTCCTTTGTGCACCTGGCTGCTGACCCCGCTCCATGCGCCCAGCACCCCTGCTGAAGAGGGATACAATGACAGCCATCAAGCAACCAGGAACATCATTGAGCAAACAATCGGCGTGCTGAAGCAACGGTTCCGCTGTCTGGATCGTTCCGGGGGAGCCCTACAGTACTCGCCTGAGTGAGTCTCCCATTTCGTTGTCGTGTGCTGCATGCTGCACAACCTGGCTATCCGCAGGACTCAGCCACTGCCAGCAGACATTGGAGGACCACCAGAGGAGGAGGAGGAGGAGGAGGACCAGCACGGGAGGGAGGCAGAAAGTGCAAGGGCTGCCCGTCGGCGGCTTATTGCAACTCGGTTCTAGGTCCCCTCTCAGGGAATGGCTTGTGCCAATGGCAGAAGATGAATGTAGCCGCTCCACAAGCCCTCAGCCGAGCAGGGCAACCAGGACTTCCAAAAGAAAACATGGACAGTGCGATTTAAGAATTTTTTTTACTGTGATACCTCTGTGCCCTTCCCACATGACAAACTAATGGAGAGAAACCCCCCAAAAAACACAAATACACCAGTCTTGGCCTTTATAAGTAAAACAAATATACCAGTCTCGGCCTTTAAATATGAAACAAATACAGCAGTCTCGGCCTTTATAAATTAAAAAAAACATTTGGCCACACCTTCTACTTTTTCCCCTGCGAGGGTGATGCGTTTCGCATCCGTGACTGGCCCCTACCCGCCCTGCGGCTCCTCCTCAATGGGACCCCAGTGGCTGCAGCAAGGCTGGGGGAAGGCTGCTGAGGGTCAGATGGTGAGACGGCAGATACCCTTGGGGGTCGGCCTGGACCAGCTCTGGGCCTGGAGGGGCCGGCTGCTGAGTGCTCCAACTCTGCTTGGACGGCAGCAGTCTGTCCAACGGCTGGTGGCAGCTGCAATGGAGGAGTGACAGTGTTGGCTGCAGGAATGCTGCCAACCTGACAGATCACAGGCACTCCCTGGTCGGCTGATACATTGGCACACGCACGGGCCAGCACTGCAGCATGCGCAGCAATCTGCTGAGGCACAGACTGCTGGGCTGCTGCGGCACGGCAAGTGCCCCGGCGATGCCTGGCCGATCCAGCGAGTGTGGCAGCAGTTAGTGCCCGTGTGGCCCTGGTCTGTGTCTGCATGATAGCAGCCAGTGAACGCACGGCATGACTGAGCACTTGGCTAGAAGCCGCCTGTGATGCAGCGAAGTCCTGCAGACTCCTGGCCTGTGCTGCCGCGACGTCCTGCAGACTCCTGGCCTGTGCTGCCGCGACGCCCTGCAGACTCCTGGCCTGTGCTGCCCCGAATTCCTACACACTCCTTGCCAGTGACTCTATGGAGTCAGGCATCCTTGCCACTGCAGCCATGAGCTCAGTGTGCCTACGCTTAGCCTGGGCGCCCATTTCCGCTAGGAGCCGCACCTCCTCTGCGCTCACCGTAGCAGGACTGGAGGCCACACTCACCGTCTGGGGAGAAGGCCGCCAAGCTTCCCCACCCCTCCCGCGTTGCTGCAGCCCGCTGGTCCCCGGAGCTTCACTATCCTCCGACCCGTCCCCCCTGCTCCCCTCCAGGGAAGACGTGTCACCATCATGGCCATGGGCTGCCTCGGCTGAGGGTGTCCCTGATGGGCTTGCTTCCTCTTCCTCCTCCTCTATGTCTGACTCGGACACAGTGCCAGCTTGAGGGGCTGCCTCCTCACCTGGCGAGTCACCATCTGAAAGCAGGGAGGCACAAGAGTTGCTTTAGAGTAAGGACAGGGCGGCAGCGAGGGAGGCATGAGTGCTGCTGTGCACTGCATTGGTTCGATAGTGGCAAAGGATGCTGGTGTGAGGCGCAAGTGGAAAGAGAGAGGTCAAAAAGGTGATGACCTTACCATTGGTGCCCAGAACAGGGTCAGCATCTCCAGTGGCAACGGGGCCACTCAGCCGGCCTGCCATGATCCGCTCCACTCGCTGCTCGAGGTCGCTCAGCTGTTTCAGGTCAGGACGGCCTCCCCCGGTCTGTCGCTGCTGTCTTCTGTTATGCGCCAGCTTGGCCTGCAAGAGAAAGGAGAGCCTCTAAGTACAATGTCAAGCCCTGATCTTGCCCGCACTGCCTCCCATGGTCGATTAGCCCTGACAGTGTCAAGCCCTGATCTCGCCTGCACTGCCTCCCATGGTCGATTAGCCCTGACAGTGTGTAAAGTCCTGAATGTGCAAGTGCTTTTCATGACAGTCCCATAGCTGCTGGATGAGGGCTGGCCATTAGGGCTTTCAGGCCCCTTTGACCATAAAGTGAGGTGCACATGCAGGGATGAGGAGGATACTGGAAAGGGTACTCACCCTGACAACCCGAGTGAGGTCGTTGAATTTTTCCCGGCATTGGGTTAGTGTCCTGCCAACCACGCTGTTGGACGTGACCCTGTTTGCTACATCCCTCCATGCTTTCCGATATTCGGCGGGCAGCGGCCTCCTGCCACTCTCAGGGAAGAGGATATGGCACCTGCGGTCCACTGCGCCAACCAGCAGCCTCAGGTCACCCTCGCCGAAGCGCTGCGCTCTCTCCCTGGCCTTCTCCATTCTCCTGGGCGTGGAGCAGTTCCAGAAGCAGTGTTCAGGCCTTGCCTTAGGGCTGCAGTGTGCAGGGCGTGGCAGCCAAACAATTCCACCCTCCCCCTTTTGAGTGCTGACCGGCGCCTGACTGTCTGCCCTCAATGAGCAACTCGCCGCACCTGCGCTGCGCCCGCCTTCGGTGTTTGCGCCCCGGATCGCCGGCTTAGCGCCTAATGATAGTCGTGCATTGCCTGCTTTAGCGCAGCAGCAACCTCTTGGGGCGATGCAACTGAATATCGGCGAAGGTGGCGCTAAGTTGCGCCGGGCGCAAAAGTTAGTGAACGCCATGCTGTAGCGCCCCAAACGTGGCTATACTCAATTTCTAGGCCCTTATGTAAAATGATGATGGGCAGTCTCAACCCAGTTCCTTCATGGAGAAGGATAATTTAGTACAAATTGGAATTAAATTGACAATCTCACCCAGATAGATCATAAAGATGGCTAGTGTTGGAAATGGGAAAAATTCACACTGGTGCTCTGAGATTAGGTTATGATACATTGTTAGGGCAGAGTAGAAGGAGCCTCACTCTATGTCTGACTGTGCTATTGCTGATGTGGGAGTACTTGATACTGATGCTGGTTGTCCAACAAGGAAATAATTTATTTCACAGCACTGACACTCTTCATCTTGATGAGTACAAAAAAGTTCAGCACAAAATATGATTTTCAGAATACTTTGAAATACTTCATTAATATTTCAATATATACACTAACAGAGGAGATGCTAGATTTACATGCCAATATTGTGGAAGGGATGTGGTTTTGTTTTATAAATATCAGTAGAGAATTCTTCAACTTCAATAGACTTCAGCATGATCATGAAGAATTTAATTTAAACAGGTTTATGTATGAGCTTTGTTTTTCAAATATTCTGGAGGTTGACATATTTCAATCAGAATTTCAACACAAAATAGGTGGCTAACACCAAAATACTGAATTAGAAAATACATTGACGTCTTTTGAAATAGACCGACTGTATTCTTCAGACTTGGAAATGTGATCACAACAAAGAAATTGTAAGATGGCTGGCAAGGTGGGTTGAAATGATAGATCAAAGGTTTCTGGGGAGGATATCTGGCAGATTACATTTCAAAGAAGCTTAGCATAGTAATATCCAGGCACAACTCTTGATCATATTTAATTTAAAATTAAGTTCTGTAATGAGAAAGCCCCAATATCTTATAAATAAATTTCCCTAAATAAATAACGTAACAGGAATATTTCAAAGTTATGGTAGTAATTTATAATTTTGGAAAGTGTTTTGCTATAATGCATTGAATTAGCCATTTTCAAAGGATCTGCACAGAGTCTGTGAAAGGAAGATTGTGATAGATGCTATGGCAACAGCCAGGATAATTTTCTGAATCACCTGTCTCAGATTATGGACATCACACACCATCTGGACATTCAGGGAATTAAATCCTTTCCTACAAAGGAAAATAACGTAATTCAGTGATGTTGTGCGAAGGAGCACATGGGTGCTAGGATGTTTGAAAGACTTACAGTCAAAGCTCCCAATCTGCAAAATTGAAAATGAAGAACATTTTATTTTCCTACAGGGAGCACTGTGAACATTCCATTTTTATTTGTGCCCCACTAATATTTATGGGCATTGTAATGTATATACCTTTAAGGGGGGAACTATCTTTTACAGCTCATGTATACTGCAGTACCGGCAGTGACCACACCTGTATATAGCACTGAGTAGTAATCAGTACAGATCAGTTCCAGTGTGTTTAGTAAACACCTGTTGTACCATTCTCCTGCAGTCTGTGTCTTATTATACACGGACACAACATTGGCGACAAGGCAAGTTCGAACCTACCTGCAACTCTGCATCACCTCCCGGGGATTCCTTCCTGGAGATCAGTGGATTGGAGGTCAAGGCCAGAGACTCGGGCGTCGACCACGGGCAACCGCCCAGTCATCCAGCAGAGACTCGAGAATTGCGGGGGAGGCTGTCGAGAGCCAGGCTTGGCTTTCCAGTTGAGGTGGTCCAGCGAAACGGGCTGGCAACAGGTAGTGCGCAGACCCTTCCCGGACAGCGGCGGGCTAGAGCCCGACCGAGCGGCACAGCAAAGGGCCGAGCAGTGTCGATGGGGGAGAGAGAGAGAGGGCAGAGCGCACAGGGCGCAGCCGGTGTTCAGGGGCCGAGCAGCATCAGAGAGAGGGAGAGAGAGACGCACAGAAACCCGCGAGGTGCTGCCATTGCCACGAGGACCGCCGAGAGCAGCGTTGGCAGCAGCGCAGGAGAAGCGCGCGAAACCTACAGGGCGCCGCCATTGCTACGAGAACAGCCGGGAGCGGCGTTAGCAGCGGGGGAGGAAGGAAAGCGCGGGAGACGCCATTTTAAGCCATTGGGAGACGCCATTTTAAACCACACCCAAAATGCCGAAGAGTGGCAGTATCACCGCATTTGACAATGAAGTCGAAGATTGGACTACATATGTCGAATGAATAGAGGTATACTGCAAGGCAAATGAGGTGTCAGATGACAAGAAAGCGTCGGTATTGTTAAATTTAATGGGTGCAAAGACGTATGGTTTATTACAAAATCTAGAAACCCCAACGAAGCCAATGGAAAAGAGTTTTGAAGACATAGTAACGATACTACAGGAACATTTAAACCCCACACCGCTGCTGATAGCAGAAAGATTCAAGTTTCACAAACGGAACCAGCATAAGGCTGAAAGCAATGCTGATTATTTAACAGAACTGTGCAAACTATCGAAACACTGCCAGTTTGGAGCGGGACTGGCAGATACCTTAAGGGACAAGTTTGTGTGTGGGCTTCAAAGTGAAGGAACCCAGAAACGGCTTTTATCTGAAAAGGACCTTATGCTGGAAAAGGCTTTCAGCATTGCAGTATCATATGAAGCAGCAGCACGGGGCACTGCAGAGATACAACAGAGACCACAATAATATGGCACAAACGAAATGTCATATGGAACAGAGAAGTGCTATTGCTGCGGCAGAACAACACACGACCAGAATGATTGCTGGTTCAAAGGCAAAGTGTGCAGACAGTGTGGAAAAGTAGGACACATAGCACGAGTCTGCAGGTCGGGAAAGAAAACCAGCAATAAGAAACCTACCAAAGGAAAGTACAAGAAGGTACATAAGATGACGGAGAATAGTTCAGATGAACAGAAGAGTGATAACGACTCCGAAAGCAGGGAATTGAGTTGTCTGAAATTACATAATGTGATCACAACGGAGGATCAACGAACCATTTGGGTCACTCTCAAGATAGCAGGAGTCCAGGTAAAGATGGAATTGGACACAGGATCAGCCCTAACAGTCATAAACCGACGGGACTACGAGCGGCTATTCTCACACATACCCTTGAGAGACACAAAAATTATTTTGAAGACGTACACGGGGCAAAAAGTCTACCCCAAAGGAAAAATAAGGGTGACCGTTATATATAATGGTAAGGAAACACCAAAACTAGACCTGTATGTATTGCAGATGGAGGGCCACCATTACTGGGACGTGAATGGATCCGGAAAATAAAACTGGATTGGCATTCCATACAGGCACTGACTGTGGCTGACAAAAAGGATGACGACATCACACCTGGGCGACTGTCAAAGATCCTAACTGACGCAAAAGAAGTGTTCCAGTAGGGACTCGGAACACTAAAAGGCATGACAGCGACGATTAAAATTGAAGAAAACGCAAGCCCAAAATTTTTTAAGGCCAGACCGGTACCTTATGCGATCCGCCCAGCCGTCGAAGCAGAGCTGGAGAGTCTGGAACGTTCAGGTGTACTGTCCAAGGTAGACTGGAGCGAGTGGGCTACACCCATCGTCCCTGTGATGAAAAAGTCGTTGAGCAGCACGCCTGGGGAACCAAGGAAGGTTCGCATCTGTGGGGGCTTTAAGGTAACAGTGAACCTGGTCCTTCACACCGTACAATATCCACTTCCGCGGATTGAAGATATTTTCGCCTCGCTATCTGGAGGGAAATGCTTCACTAAGATTGATCTGGCCCAGGCGTATCTGCAAATGGAGGTGGAAGAAGCATCAAAAAAATACCTCACAATCAACACCCATAAAGGTCTCTACCAATACAACCGGCTGGTATTCGGGGTAGCATCAGCTCCGGCTATTTGGCAGAGGGCAATGGAACAAGTCCTGCAAGGGATCCCAGGGACCCAGTGTTATTTGGACGACATCCTGGTTATGGGCGAAAATGACAGTGATCACCTTGCCAACCTGGAGCAGGTGCTCACTAGATTGCAGGAATATGGGCTCCGAGCTAACCGCCCCAAATGCGAGTTTTTTAGAAAACAGATCTCATATTGTGGCCACGTTATCGATAAAGAGGGGTTACATAAGTCCCCAGAGAAGATTGAGGCAGTAGTCAAGGCTCCAGCACCGGAAAATGTGTCACAACTGAGGTCGTTCCTCGGGCTGGTAAACTACTACCATAAGTTCTTGCCAAATTTGTCTACAATACTACACCCACTGAACACCCTACTGCAAACTAGGGTGCCATGGAAGTGGAGTGACGAATGTAGACGAGCTTTCCAGAAGAGCAAAACACTAATCACATCGAAAGAGGTATTGGCCCATTAGAACCCAGCATTACCAATTCGGTTGGCATGTGATGTGTCACCCTACGGCATTGGAGCGGTGCTGTCGCACAAATTCTCGGACGGCTCAGAGAGGCCAATAACCTTTGCGTCACGATCACTAACCTCAGCCGAGTGTAACTACGCCCAGATTGACAGGGAGGCCCTCAGCCTAGTGTGGGGAGTGAAAAAGTTCAATCACTATCTGCACGGGCAGAAATTCACCTTGCTGACTGATCACCAGCCTCTTGTCTCCATTTTTAATCTGAAGAAGGGCGTTCCGGTGATGACTTCGCAACGACTACAAAGAGGGTCACTTTTTCTAGGGGCGCACCACTATGAGATTGAATATAAGGGCACGAAACAGCATGGAAATGCTGATGGGCTATCACGCCTGCCACTGCCTACTGCGGAGGAAGCACCAGCAGTGGATCCTGTCGAAATATTCCATTCGACTATAGTTGAATACCTACCAGTAACTAACGCTTGTATCGAAAAGGAAACCCAAAATGACCCGACACTGTCTCGGGTATATGATTTGACGGTGAAGGGATGGCCAGCACATGGCGACTCACTGTTGCCAGCATTCTCGACAAGGAGAGAACAGCTGTCAGTGTGCCGGGGGACCTTGATGTGTGGATCCCGAGGGGCAATTCCACCCAAGTTAAGGGATAGAGTGCTCAATGAGCTTCATGAGGGTCATCTGGGAGGGGTAAAAATGAAAAGCCTAGCCAGGGCTTATGTGTGGTGGCCGGGAATCGATAAACAAATCGAGGACCTGACCAAGAGCTGCTCAGGATGCCAGAAAGTCCAAAATGCACCACCACAGGCCCCTCTACACCCATGGGAGTGGCCCTCATCCCCATGGCAACGGGTGCATATTGATTTTGCTGGTCCATTCATGGACTCAATGTTTTTAATAGCTGTGGATGCGCACTCGAAATGGCCTGAGGTCATCAAAATGTCCTCCACCACCACGGAGAAAACTATTGCAGTCCTACGCACCATTTTTGCCAGGAATGGCTTGCCAGAACAGATTTGCTCCGACAATGGACCACAGTTTGTGTCCGAAGAGTTCCGGAGGTTCTTGAAAAAGAATGGGGTAAGGCATTACACATCCGCCCCGTATCATCAAGCCACAAATGGATTGGCTGAGAGTTTCGTACAAACCTTTTAAGAAGGCAATAAAGGCTATGTACAATGACAACATTCCGCTGCAGCACAAGGTGGACAATTTCCTGTTCGCCTACCGGAATGCGACACATGCAATCACCAACCAGGCCCCAGCCATGATGTTCTTTAACTGAAGGTTAAGATCTCGCCTGGATTTGCTCAGACCAAACGTATGAAGAGATGTTGAGAGTAAGCAATTCCAGCACATCCATGAGAAACCAACAAGGAGCTTCAATGTAGGGCAACCAGTCTTGGCCCGCGACTACCGAACAGAAAAATGGCAGCCAGGAACGATATGCACACGGCAGGGCCCACTAATGTACACAGTGGACGTTGGGGAGAGCATCGTGAGATGCCATGCTGACCAGATCCTAGAGTCACAGGAACAAGTCAACCCCATGCCTCGCCCATATGTACCTGGTGATGAACCCGACATACAGGTCGCATCTACCCCAGAAACAGTAGCATCGTGGCATAGTGGTTAGCACTGTTGCCTCACAGCGCCAGGGACCCGGGTTCGAATCCGGCCTCGGGTGACTGTCTGTGTGGAGTTTGCACATTCTCCCCGTGTTTGCGTGGGTTTTCTCCGGGTGCTCCGGTTTCCTCCCACAGTCCAAAGATGTGCAGGTTAGGTTGATTGGCTATGATAAATTGACCCTTAGTGTTAGGGGATTAAATACATGGGGTTACGGGGATAGGGTGGGATATGTGTTGGTGTAGGGGTTACGGGAATCGGGTGGGATGTGTGTCGGTGCAGACTCGATGGGCCGAAATGGCCTCTATCTGCACTGTGGGGTTTCTGTGATTCTGTGATTCTGTGAACCGACGACAGGGGGCCAGAATCACCTCCGCACCAAGAGCAAGACACTCGGGAAAGGTGCTATCCAGAAAGGATCAGGAAGCCTCCCCAAAGACTGAATATATAAATAGACTATTTTCAGCTAATGTTGCATGTTAAAAGTGTTAATTGTAATTAGTTTGATATTTAATTGTTAAATGAGTGTTATGGTACTGTTAATTTAAAAGGGGAGGAATTGTAATGTATATACCTTTAAGGGGGGAACTATCTTTTACAGCTCATGTATACTGCAGTACCGGCAGTGACCACACCTGTATATAGCACTGAGTAGTAATCTGTACAGATCAGTTCCAGTGTGAGCCACGTTTAGTAAACACCTGTTGTACCGTTCTCCTGCAGTCTGTGTCTTATTATACACGGACACAACAGGCGTCGAGTCAGAAAAATGCATTTCCACAATTTCAAATATAAAAAATCCTAATGTATAATTGAAAAATTATGTTAGCATGTCATATTTAAAACACAACTAAAAACTTACAAACACCCACAGGTTATTTTTATAGCCATTTTACTGAAAGCAAGATAACTCCAACTCAGGCTTTAGTTCTATAGGTTTTCTTTGCTGAACAGGCCAGCAACAGTAGCACAGCAGCATCGTAACCTCATGCAGCCAGTATCTTGTCCAGATTGACAGATTGCACAATAGCCTCCTGGGTTTCTTTTTGATTAGGGTCTTGAAGTAGGAATTTCATGTCCTCCCATTGTCTGTTTTTCTTGCAAGTAATCCAATAGTCTTGGATGCCAAACCATTAGCAGTCAGATCAGCAAAAAAGTGACCGCTCTAATATCAGAATGGCTTAGGAAAATGGAACTGTTGCCTTCCAATTTTTAAAGAGAGAGCTGAAGTTCATCATTTCCAGTCTATCGTGGAGGTTTATCATCTGTGCTGTACTCATTTCCTTCTGTGCCACTCTCGCAAAAAAATTTAAACTTCATGTATTGTATACAACAACAACTTGCAGTTATATAGCGTCTTTAACATAGTAACATGCCCCAAGGTGCTTCACAGTAGCGTTATCAAACAAAATACTTAAAGAGGGCTTATAAGCTTCTCCAGCATTATTAACTTTACCAAATCTCCCTCCTTTATATTTGTTTTTATTTATAAGCATGCAAGTATGAAAGCTAGCTGGATTATGCACTTGCAACATTCTGTACAAATATTGGGATATCAGTAGAAAGCATTTTCCTCTAGGAAGTGTATAAATGAGGCAAATATAAGGACTCCAGGAACTGCAGCCGGTAGTGGTTGAGTAAACTTTATCTTCCAGCTCCCATAACTCTGAAAAGAAGTCCTTCAGGATCAAATCAAACAGTTGAAGAATTGGAGTGGGACTTTAAAATTTGGAAGTACTACTGTGAAGTTGGGACACTGGGACAGGATTGGAGTTAACCTATAAAATGAACATCAGAAACCTGAATAAAAACAGAAAATGCTGTTCATAATTAGCAGGTCAGCCAGCATCTGTGGTGAGAGAAACAAAGTTAACGTTTCAGGTTGATGATCTTTCATCAGAGCTGGAAAAAGTTAGAGATGTAACAAGTTTTAAGCAAGTACAGAGGCAGGGAAAGGGGGGAGGGGAGGAAAGAACAAAAGGGAACATCTGTGATAGGGTGGAAGGCAGCAGAGATTAAATGACAAAAGGGATGATGGTGCAAGGCAAAACGAGATGGTAATGGAACAAGTAAAGAAACAAATGATGGATCTAGAGGAGCTGTAAATGGCAACAGCAGAATCATCAGCAACAGCTGCTGTCCTAAAAAATGGGGGCAGAGGTTATGATCTGAAATTGTTGAACTCGATGTTGAGTCCAGAAGGCTGTAAAGTGTCTAATAGAAAGATGAGGTGCTGTTCCTCGAGCTTCCATTGAGCTTCATTAGAACAGTGTAGAAGGCTGAGGACAGAGAGGTCAGAGTGGGAGTGGGGCAGAGAATTAAAATGACAAGTGACCGGAAACTCAGGGTCACGCTTGTGGACTGAATGGAGGTGTGCCGCAAAGCGATCACCCAATCTGCGTTTGGTCTCCCCAGTGTAGAGGAGACCGCTACATGAGCAGCGAATACAGTATACTAAATTGAAAGAAGTACAAGTAAGTCATTGTTTCACCTGGCAGGAGTGTTTGGGGCCCTGGACAGTGGGAAGGTAGGAGGTAAAAGGGCAGGTGGTGCATCTCCTGCGCTTCCACGGGAAGGTGCCTTGGGAAGCGGAGGGGGTGTTGGGGGTGATTCAAGAGTGGACCAGGGTGTCACGGAGGGAACAGTCCCTTCGGAATGCTGAAAGGGGAGGGGAGGGGAAGATGTGTTTGGTGGTAGCATCGCACTGGAGGTGGCAGAAATAGCGAAGGATAATCCGTTGAATGTGGAGGCTGGTAGGGTTGAGGGTGAGAACAAGGGGAATCCTATCGTGGTTCTGGGAGGGAGGGAAAGGGGTGAGAGCTGAAGTGCGGAAATGGGACGGATACGGTCGAGGGCCCTGTCTACCACGGTGGAGGGGAATCTTTGGTGAGGAAAAAGAGAGACATATTGTAAGCACTGGTATGGAAGGTGTCATCGTCAGAACAGATGTGATGGAGAAAGTGGAAGAATGGAATGGAGTCCTTACAGGAAGTGGGGTGGGAGGAAGTGTAGCCAAGGTAGTTGTCGGAGTCGTTGGGATTACAGTAGATATTGGTCGACAGCCTATCCCCAGAGAAGTCGAGGAAGGGAGGAGTCAGAGATGGACCATGTGAAGGTGACCGAAGGATGGAAATTGGAAGCAAAGTTGATGAAATTTTCCAGTTCGGGGTGAGGGAGGGGACCTGAGTAGGACTAGAACAAAGAATGTTTCACATATCCCATGAAAAGGCAGGCATAGCTAGGACCCACAGCGACACCTTTTATTTGGAGGAAATGAGAGGAGTCAAAGGATAAGATGTTCAATGTAAGAACAAGTTCAGCCAGGTGGAGGAGGGTGGTGGTCGATGGGGACTGGTTGGGCCTCTGTTCAAGGAAGAAGCAAAGGGTCCTGGTGGGGGATGGAGGGGTAGAGGGATTGGACGTCCATAGTGAAAAGGAGACGGTTATGGCTAGGAAACTGAAACTCATAAAGTGTCAGAAGGGTCGCAGATATAGGTGGGAAGAGACTGGACAAGGGGTGAAAAAATAGAGTTGAGATAGGAAGAAATCAGTTCCATGGGGCAAGAACAGGCTGAAATGATGGGTTTACCAGGGCAGTCCTGTTTGTGGATCTTGGGAAGGAGGTAGAAGCAGGCTATGCGGGGTTGGGGGACTATGAGGTTGGAGGTCGTGGAGGGAAGATTTCCAGAGGAGATGAGGTCAGTGACAGTCTGGGAAACAATGGCTTGATATTTGGTGGTGGAGCATGGTCCGGGGTGAGGGAGGTAGGAAGAAGTGTCAGAGAGTTGGCGTTCAGCCTCCACAAGGTAGAGGTCAATTCGCCAAACAACAACAGCACCAGCTCTGTCCGCAGGTTTAATGACAATGTTAGGGTTGGACCTGAGAGAACAGAGTGCTGCAAGTTCAGAGTGAGGTAGGTTCTCAGTTGCTACTAATAAGATGCAGTTGAGGTAATTCACCTTTAAGCCAAAAGCAGTAATAGAATGTAAAGTGCATACAGGTTGAGCGTTCTGAATCCGGCAACCTCGGGGCCGAGGCCGAGCCGGTTTTCGTGTTTTTTCCGGACTTCGGAACGTGTTTCTGATGTCCAAAGTCCGGAAATATCACAACCTGGGCTCGGGCGTTTCCGGACTTCGGACATCAGAAACACGTTCCGAGTCCGGAAATGCCTGGGCCGCTCCGCGTAGCGCTGACACGTTTCTCCGCTCCTTCCCTTCTGTTAAAGGGGAGGGATGCTGCGAGCTCTGCAGCACATCCGATGGCCCACACTAGGCCACCAGGGCGGCTTGGTGCCGTGCCCACAGCCTGGCAGAAACGGTTTGACAGGGTGTCCGGATTCTGGAACATTTTACGGATTCCGGACGTCCCTGCCACCAATCGCCCCTGTGTCCGGATTCTGGAACATTCTGGATTCCGGGACTCCGGATTTTGGATGCGCAAACTGTATTGACATCAAAGCCTATGTGATGACTTGGCAGCTTTCATGCTACACATTCTAATGGCTGACTGAGGCCAGGGACAGACCAAGTAAGTCTCTCCTGATAGTCTTACCTCCATTGCCTAGCTGTGGATTGTGTGTTGCACAAGAAGAACAAAAATTTTTTTTTAACAAAAATATATTTTAAAATTCCATTTGCTGAATGAAAACATTTGCATGTGTTCTAAAGACATCTGTTTTGCAAGTTCTATTCAAGTACATTTTTATGAGAAAGGATGTCTCTGCTCAATGCCACTGTAATTTACAAAACAGTTATAAAAACAATCTTTGAAGAAAAACGTAGTCACAATAATTTAAAATGGTAAGTTTAGACAGAATAGAGCACAGAAAGTTATTTAAAATAAAAATATTTTATTGTGTGGGCAAAATGAATTTCTGTATAAAATGAGAGTGATTAATGTGCTAATTTATAGAGAACTAGCTGGAATGCCCGGCGGTGCCGAGGGTTTTTTGAGGGCATGTTGTTATGAAAAAGTAGAAATAATTTTTATATATATAAATGAGTTTGTCTGTCTGTCTGTCTGTGTGGGAAGGAGAGAGAGAGGGAAAGAGAGAGAGAGGGAAGGAGAGAGAGAGAGGGAAGGAGAGAGAGAGAGAGAGAGGGGGAAAGAGAGAGAGAGCGGGGGAAGGAGAGAGAAAGGGGGATGGAGAGAGAGAGAGAAAGGGGGATGGAGAGAGAGAGAGACAGGGGGATGGAGAGAGAGAGAGACAGGGGGAAGGAGAGACAGAGAGAGAGGGGGAAGGAGAGAGAGAGCGAGGGGGAAGGAGAGAGAGAGCGAGGGGGAAGGAGAGAGAGGGGAAGGAGAGAGAGAGAGGGGGAAGGAGAGAGAGAGAGGGGGAAGGAGAGAGAGAGAGGGGGGAAGGAGAGAGAGAGGGGAAGGAGAGAGAGGGGGGGAGGAGAGAGAGAGGGGGAAGGAGAGAGGGGGAAGGAGAGCGAGAGAGAGAGGGAAGGAGAGCGAGAGAGAGGGAGAAGGAGAGCGAGAGAGAGGGGGAAGGAGAGAGAGAGAGAGGGGGAAGGAGAGAGAGAGGGGGAAGGAGAGACAGTGAGAGAGGGGGGAGGAGAGAGAGTGAGAGAGAGAGGGGGAAGGAGAGAGAGAGAGAGAGGGGGAAGGAGAGAGAGGGAGGGGGAAGGAGAGAGAGAGAGGGGGAAGGAGAGAGAGAGAGGGAGGGGGAACAAGAGAGAGAGGGGGAAAGAGAGAGAGAGGGGGAAGGAGAGAGAGAGGGGGAAGGAGAGAGAGAGAGAGAGAGAGGGGGGGAAGGAGAGAGAGAGAGAGAGGGGGGGAAGGAGAGAGAGAGAGGGGGGAAGGAGAGAGAGTGGGGGAAGGAGAGAGAGAGAGGGGGAAGGAGAGAGAGAGAGGGGGGAAGGAGAGAGAGAGAGAGGGGGAAGGAGAGAGAGAGAGAGGGGGGGAAGAAGAGAGAGAGAGAGAGGGGGAAGGAGAGAGAGGGGGAAGGAGAGAGAGAGAGAGGGTGGGAAGGAGAGAGGGGGGAAGGAGAGAGGGGGAAGGAGAGAGAGAGGGAAGGAGAGAGAGAGAGAGGGAAGGAGAGAGAGAGAGGGGGAAAGAGAGAGAGGGGGAAGGAGAGAGAGAGAGGGGGGAAGGAGAGGGGGGAAGGAGAGAGGGGGAAGGAGAGAGAGAGGGAAGGAGAGAGAGAGAGAGGGAAGGAGAGAGAGAGAGGGGGAAAGAGAGAGAGAGCGGGGGAAGGAGAGAGAGAGAAAGGGGGATGGAGAGAGAGAGAGAGGGGGAAGGAGAGAGAGGGGGAAGGAGAGAGAGGGGGAAGGAGAGAGAGAGAGAGAGGGGGAAGTAGAGAGAGAGAGGGGGAAGGAGAGAGAGGGGGAAGGAGAGAGAGAGAGGGGGGGAAGGAGAGAGGGGGGAAGGAGAGAGGGGGAAGGAGAGAGAGAGGGAAGGAGAGAGAGAGAGAGGGAAGGAGAGAGAGAGAGAGGGGGAAAGAGAGAGAGAGCGGGGGAAGGAGAGAGAGAGAAAGGGGGATGGAGAGAAAGAGAGAGGGGGAAGGAGAGAGAGAGAGAGGGGGAAGGAGAGAGAGAGAGAGAGGGGGAAGGAGAGAGAGAGAGGGAAGGAGAGAGAGAGAGAGGGGGAAGGAGAGAGAGATGGAAGGCGAGAGAGAGAGGGAAGGAGAGAGAGAGAGAGAGAGGGGAAGGAAGGAGAGAGAGAGAGAGAGAGGGGAAGGAGAGAGAGAGAGAGAGAGAGGGGGAAGGAGAGAGAGAGGGGGAAGGAGATAGAGAGGGGGAAGGAGAGAGGGAGAGAGAGAGAGGGGGGAGGAGAGAGAGAGAGGGGAAGGAGAGAGAGAGAGAGGGGGAAGGAGAGAGAGAGAGAGTGGGAAGGAGCGAGAGAGAGAGGGGGAAGGAGAGAGAGAGAGAGAGAGGGGGAAGGAGAGAGAGAGAGAGAGGGGGGAAGGAGAGAGCGAGAGAGAGAGGGGGAAGGAGAGAGAGAGAAGGGGAAGGAGAGAGAGAGAGAGGGGGAAGGAGAGAGAGAGAGAGAGAGGGGGAAGGAGAGAGAGAGAGAGAGGGGGGAAGGAGAGAGAGAGAGGGGGGAAGGAGAGAGAGAGGGGGAAGGAAAGAGAGAGAGAGGGGGAAGGAGAGAGAGAGAGAGAGGGGGAAGGAGAGAGAGAGAGGGGGAAGGAGAGAGAGAGAGAGGGGGAAGGGGAAGGAGAGAGAGAGAGAGGGGGAAGGGGGGAGAGAGAGAGAGAGGGGGGAAGGGGAGAGAGAGAGAGAGAGAGGGGGAAGGGGAGAGAGAGAGAGGGGGAAGGAGAGAGAGAGAGAGGGAAGGAGAGAGGGAAGGAGAGAGAGAGAGGGAAGGAGAGAGAGAGGGGAGAGAGAGAGAGAGAGATAGAGGGAAGGAGAGAGAGAGAGAGAGGGAAGGAGAGAGAGAGAGAGAGGGAAGGAGAGAGAGAGAGAGGGAAGGAGAGAGAGAGGGAAGGAGAGAGAGAGAGAGAGATAGAGGGAAGGAGAGAGAGAGAGAGAGAGGGAAGGAGAGAGAGAGAGAGGGAAGGAGAGAGAGAGAGAAAAGCGAGTCACCGGGTCTCTGTCTCCTGGATGGAGAAGTGAAATCCCTGTTCTATGCGGACGACCTGGTTCTGCTGTCTCCCACAGAACAGGGATTACAGCAACAACTAGACCTACTCGACAAATACTGCCAAAATTGGGCCCTAACAGTAAATCTAAAGAAAACCAACATCATGATTTTTCAAAAAAGGCCCAGGTGTCAGGAAAACAAATACCAGTTCACTCTCAGTGATACCATCATAGGACACACTATGAGCTACACTTACCTTGGTCTAACCATTACAGCATCAGGGAGCTTCAGCATAGCAGTGAATGCAGTAAAAGAAAAAGCCCGAAGAGCCCTATATGCAATAAAAAGAAAATTCTACAACATCCAAATCCCAATCAAAATCTGGCTCAAAATATTTGACAGCATAATCCTGCCCATTGCGCTGTACGGTAGTGAAGTATGGGGCCCGCTCAATCACCATAGCTACACGAAATGGGAAAAACACACAATAGAAGCCCTACATGCAGAATTTTGCCGAAGCATTCTTCGCACCCAAAGGAAAACACCAACAAATGCATGCAGAGCCGAACTAGGCAGATACCCACTGATAATAAACATCCACAAACGAGCACTAAACTTCCTAAATCACCTCAAATCTAGCTCCCCAGACACCCTTCATTTTAAAGCCTTCCAGACCCAAGAGCTAAACCCAGAAAAGAGTCCCCTGAGTCAGCTGCTACTGAAACTAAGTACTCCTACTCAGCCGGACCCTGACCAGTCCCAGACCAACACTGCCGTCCAAACACCAATCCGAGTGAACCAAATCATTAAACAATGCAAAGAAACCTACCTGGAACATTGGAACAATGTAACCAAAAGCCAAAGCAGATTAGAACGTTACCGGGCCCTAAAAAGAGAATATAAACTGGCAGACTATCTCTCGACCATCAGAGACACAAAACAGAGACAGACCCTCACCAGGTACAGACTAAGCGACCACCAACTGGCAATTGAAAAAGGAAGATACAAGAAATCCTGGCAGCCTAGAGAGAATAGAATATGTGATCAATGTCTGGCCGGCGAGGTTGAGACAGAGATGCATTTCCTCCTAAAATGCGAAAAATTCAACACAACAAGAAACATATTATTTGACAAGCTCAGCCAAACAACCCCAGATTTCAAAGAATTGGATGACCTGTCAAAATTAAGATTAGTCCTGGGAGAAGGAGACAGACCATACCTTGGTGCCAAATATGTAACAACATGTCACAACCTGAGGACTGTTTAAAATTAATACTGAATGTACCCAACGATGTTCAATGACTTTAAATTAATACTGTTTAAATTAATATTGTATGTACCCAACGAAGGTCAAAATTGTTTGACACCTACAGAATGTTGGAAAACTGTACTTTTTGTTATGTAAGCTTTGGCAATATGGTTCCCTGTAAACTTTCATGCCAATAAAGCATTTGAATTGATTGAATTGAATTGAGAGAGGGAAGGAGAGAGAGAGAGAGGGAAGGAGAGAGAGAGAGAGAGAAGGAGAGAGAGAGAGAGAGGGAAGGAGAGAGAGAGAGAGAGAAGGAGAGAGAGATAGAGGGAAGGAGAGAGAGAGAGAGAGAGAGGGAAGGAGAGAGAGAGAGAGAGGGAAGGAGAGAGAGAGAGGGAAGGAGAGAGGGAGAGGGAAGGAGAGAGAGATGGGGGTGGGGGGGAAAGGGGGTGGGGGGTGGCTGAGAAGTTAGAAGTTGAAGGCGCTAGATAAATGCAAGCTGGGCTAACAGCGTTTCTTAGAATCCCTCTGACATCCACTACAATAAAGAGAGATATTTTGCAAGCATTGGCAGTGCAACCTCTCGCAGAGGTCGAGGCGGATACCGACCTGGATGAGCAGAGCCCGGCCACAGAAGCTCAGGAAACGAGTGCCGAGGCAGCTGCAGAGGAGGAAGCAGCAGCCGAGCGAGAGCAGGGCGGCGGCGGGCAGCGTCATGGTGCGGCGGCCCGAGTGAGAGCGAGCCCGGGCGCCGGTCGGTGCAGCCCCGCAGCGGAGCAGTGGTTCCAGCACCCGGCGCCACTCGGGCTCGGAGGCGGGCAGCTGGCGCCGGCACAGCCGCTCGAAATGGCCGTCAAAGTAGGCGAGCTTCTGGGTGAAGGGCAGCGACTGCGGCCCCGAGCAGCAGCTCCTTCCCCGCCGGCCCATCATCGCTGCTCCTACTTCCGCGAGGCCGGGGTGACAGGAGAGAGGGGAGAAAGCGGCGGAGACCCCTTGGGCGGCGTAGCGCCTGAGGCCCGGCCCGAGTCACCTGAGCTGATCTCCCGCTCCCACCGACCCGAAGAGCTCGGCAGTGACATCCTGCAGAGCGGAGAGGCCCAGGTGACAGGAGAGAGGGGAGAAAACGGAGAGAAGGAGGAGGCCAGCCTTTACCAAGATGGCGGCGACCGCGGGCCGGTGGTTTGGAATCGGGCCCAGCGGGACGGGCGGTGCCTAGCTCGGGCGTGGCTGGTGAGGAGAGGCCGAGGCTTCGAGGCCTGAGGCCTGCAGGCAGCTCATCCACCGTGGATGCAAAGAACCCGCGAGTGGAGAGGCCGGGGTGACAGGAGAGAGGGGAGAAAGCGGAGAGAAGGAAGAGGGTGAGGGTGGGACTGGGGCCCATGGTCGGACAGAGGCAGAGTTGCTCCATCACAAACAACAATGGCCACCGCTTGCTTTTCAGTTTGAAGGAATAGGCCCCACCCACACACACCATGAAATGCCCACCGTGATGCAGCGTGCTCCCCCCATAGGATTGGTCAACCTTCACGTCACTCAATGCTAATGAGCGGATTTCCCCCGTATGATTGACCAACCGCTAATGAGCGGAATCTTGAATGTTTTTTGTCTACTGTCCGAACAATTTTTGCCTGACCAAAAAGTAAATACACCTAGGACACCCTCCTAATCATAACCTTTCTTTTGATATAACATATGTGTAGGTACACTCTATAACTTTTGAGTGATGTCCAGACAGACAGACAGACAGACACCACTATCCTTTTATTATATATTATATATATAGATGAAACAAGTAAGGAAGCATTCTATTTGATTAATCGGAGTAACATGAAAGCAATTTACTTGTATCCTGTGGAGTTTTCATCCCAGCTATTTAAATAATCAATTTAATACATGAAACTGTTAAGCCTCAGTTAATTGTCATAGGTGAGCAAATATCATGGGGTGATTCATATAGTAGTTTGACAAAGACAACACAGTTATTCTCAGCCACCGCATTTAAATGCAAAGTAGACATATGTTGCTTATCTTGTATTATCATATAAATAAGAAAAGATTTTCAAGTAGTGATTCTACTTGTGTTTGAGTGGAGAATGAACATAAACACAGCTAAACAATATGAAGCAGAAGCAACCTAGCTTTTAAAAAAATGTCAATGCATTGAAATTGTTTTTTTAAAATTCATTCATGGGATGTGGGTGTTGCTGGCAAGGGCAGCATTTATTGCTCATCCCTAGTTGCCCTTGAGAAGGTGGTGGTGAGCCGCCTTCTTGAACCGCTCCAGTCCGTGTGGTGAAGGTACTCCCACAGTACTGTTAGGGAGGGACTTCCAGGATTTTGACCCAGCGACGATGAAGGAACAGCGATATACTTCTAAGTCAGGATGGTGATGCCCGGACAGACAGACAGACAGACAGGCGGGCGGACCTGCGAGAGAATGAGGCTGAGTGGTGGCGAGTTGATAAACAGCTCCGAGACCAGGTAAGGCCTCAGAGCAGCGGAGGCAGGCGGGCGGACCTGCGAGAGAACGAGGCTGAGCGGTGGCGAGTTGATAAACAGCTCTGAGACCAGGTAAGTGTACCAATCTCCAATCTCCGAAGTCCGAGGGAAGGAGAGAGGTAAAAAGTAATCCAAGTGTGACGTCACCAGAAAGCGGGTAAGTGATTGGTTGATAAGTATTTACTCTTTCTCCTTCTTTACAAAACTTAAATTCTGTGGTTTATAGTTTCTAGGGTCTCTGTGGTGTAGCGGGGACTGCTGGCAGGCAAGCGCCCTTGAGTATATCATTAAATTGGTGGTATTGATGTAATTTAAATTAATTAAAGGGTAAGTCATGTCAGGACAGCCCAGCCCCGTGTTATGCTCCTCTTGCTCTATGTGGGAATTCAGGGACACTGCCGGTGTCCCTGACGACCATGTGTGCCAGAAATGCATCCAGCTGCAGCTACTAGCAGATCGCATTGCGGCGCTGGAGCTGCAGATGGATGGGCTTTGGAGCATTCACGATGCTGAGAGGGTCGTGGATAACACGTTTAGTGAGTTGGTCACATCACAGGTAAAGGCTGCACAGGCAGAAGGGAAATGGGTGACCATCAGGCAGAGCAGTAGAGGCAGGCAGGTAGTGCAGGGGACCCCTGTGGCCATCCCCCTCTCAAACAGGTATACCGATTTGGATACTGTTGAGGGGGATGACTTACCAGAGGAAGGCAGCAGCAGCCAACTTCCTGGCACCAGGGGTGCTTCTGCTGCTCAGGAAGGGAGGAAAAAGAGTGGGAGAGCAATAGTGGTAGGGGATTCCATTGTAAGGGGAACAGATAGGCGTTTCTGCGGCCATAGACGTGACTCCAGGATGGTTTGTTGCCTCCCTGGTGCCAGGGTCAAGGATGTCACTGAATGGCTGCAGGGCATTCTGAAGGGGGAGGGTGAACAGTCAGAGGTCGTGGTTCACATTGGGACCAATGACATGGGTAGGAAGAGGGATGAGGTCCTGCAGCAAGAATTTAGGGAGCTAGGTAGCAGATTAAAGAGCAGGACCTCAAAGGTTGTAATCTCTGGATTACTCCCGGTGCCACGTGCTAGTGAATATAGGAATAGGAGGATAGAGCAGATGAATGCGTGGCTAAAGAGTTGGTGCAGGAGGGAGGGCTTTAGTTTCCTGGATCACTGGGCCTGCTTCTGGGGAAGGTGGGACTTGTACAAGTCAGACGGGTTGCACCTGAACCAGAACGGGACAAATATCCTTGCGGGGAGGTTTGCTAGCACTGTTCGGGGGGTTTAAACTAAAATGGCAGGGGGTTGGGAACCTGAGCAGGGAGACAGAGGAAAGGGAAACAAGGATAAAAGCAAAAGATAGGAAGGAGAAAAACAAAAGTGGCAGTCAGAGAAATCAACGGTTTAAATCAAACGTGGCCACAGTAAATAATAATTCTAATAGGTCTAAGAGCGTTAAAAAAACAAGCCTGAAGGCTTTGTGTCTTAATGCGAGGAGCATTTGTAATAAGGTGGATGAATTGGCTGCGCAAATAGAGGTAAACGAATATGATTTGGTTGGGATTACGGAAATGTGGCTCAAGGATGGCCAAGACTGGGAACTCAACATCCAGGGGTATTCGATATTAAGGAAAGATAGGCAAAAAGGAAAGGGAGGTGGGGTAGCATTACTGGTTAAAGAAGGGATTAATACAATTGTAATGAAGGATATTAGCTCTGATGATGTGGAATCTGTATGGGTAGAATTGAGAAATACTAAGGGGAAAAAACATTAGTGGGAGTGGTATATAGACCTCCCAACAGTAAGGCGGAGGTTGGGGATGGCATTAAAAGGGAAATTAAAGAAGCGTGCAATATGGGCACAGCAGTCATCATGGGTGACTTTAATCTACATATAGATTGGGCCAACCAAATTAGTAACAATACTGTGGAGGAGGATTTCCTGGAGTGCTTACGGGATGGTTTCCTGGACCAATATGTCGAGGAACCAACCAGAGATCAGGCCATCTTAGACTGGGTATTATGTAATGAGAAAGGATTAGTTAGCAATCTTGTTGTACAAGGCCCCTTGGGTCGGAGCGATCATAATATGATCGAATTCTTCATTAAGATGGAGAAAGAAGTAGTTGACTCAGAGACTACATAAGAACATAAGAACATAAGAAATAGGAGCAGGAGTAGGCCAATCGGCCCCTCGAGCCTGCTCCGCCATTCAATAAGATCATGGCTGATCTGATCCTAACCGCCAATCCACTATCACAGAACCATCTCCTGAATCTAACAGAATTAGACACACGAAATAGGAGCAGGATCAGGCTACATGACCCCTGGGCCCGCTCCGCTACCCACAGGGCCGTGACCGATCCGAACCTAGACTCATGTCCAAATTCCTGCCCGCTCCCCATAACCCTTTATTCCCTTTATTTCTAGGAAACTGTCTATTTCTGTTTTAAATTTATGTAATGATGTAGCTTCTGCAGCTTTTTGGGGCAGCATATTCCATGGACCTACCACCCTCTGAGTGAAGTAGTTCCTCCTCATCTCAGTTTTGAAAGAGCAGCCCCTTATTCTAAGACTATGCCCCCTAGTTCTAGTTTCACCCATCATCGGGAACATCTTCCCCGCATCCACCCGATCCAACCCCTTCACAATCTTATATGTTTCAATAAGATCGCCTCTCATTCTTCTGAACTCCAATGAGTAGAGTCCCAATCTACTCAACCTCTCCTCATATGTCCATCCCCTCATCCCCGGGATTAACCGAGTGAACCTTCTTTGTACTGACTCGAGAGCAACTATGTTCTTTCTTAAGTATGAACACCAAAACTGTACGCAGTATTCCAGGTGCGGTCTCACCAATACCTTGTACAACTGAAGCAATACCTCCCTATTTTTATATTCCATCCCCCTAGCAATGAAAGCCAACATTCCATTGGCCTTCTTAATCACTTGCTGCACCTGCATACTAACCTTTTGAGTTTCGTGCACCAGGACCCCCAGATCCCTTTGTACTTCAGTACTTCCCAGTTTCTTGCCATTAAGATAATAACTTGCTCTACGATTTTTCCTGCCAAAGTGCATAACCTCACACTTTCCAGTATTGTATTCCATCTGCCAAGTCTCTGCCCACTTACTTAGCCTGTCTATGTCCCCTTGCAGGTTTTTTATGTCCTCCTAACTCACTACTTTCCCTCCCATCTTAGTATAATCTGCAAACTTTGATATGTTACACTCGGTCCCCTCCTCCAAATCGTTAATATAGATTGTAAAGAGTTGGGGACCCAGCACTGACCCCTGCAGAACACCACTTGTTACTGATTGCCAGTCTGAGAATGAACCATTTATCCCAACTCTCTGCCTTCTGTTAGATAGCCAATCCTCTATCCATGCCAGAATATTACCCCCAATCCCGTGATTTTTTATCTTAAGCAATAATCTTCTGTGTGGCACCTTGTCAAATGCCTTTTGGAAGTCTAAATACACTACATCCACTGGTTCCCCTTTATCCACCCTATATGTTACTTCCTCAAAGAACTCCAGCAAATTTGTCAAACATGACTTCCCCTTCATAAAACCATGCTGACTTTGTCCTATTAAATTATGATTATCCAAATGTCCTGTTACTGTCTCCTTAATAATGGACTCCAAAATTTTACCTACCACAGATGTTAGGCTAACCGGTCTATAGTTTCCAGCCTTCTGTCTACTGCCCTTTTAAAATAAGGGTGTTACATTAGCAGTTTTCCAGTCTGCCGGGACCTTTGCTGAGTCCAGGGAGTTTTGGAAAATTATTACCAATGCATCCACAATCCCTACCGTCACTTCCCTCAAGACCCTAGGATGTAAGCCATCAGGTCCAGGTGATTTATCCGCCTTGAGTCCCATTATTTTACCGAGTACCACTTCCTTAGTGATTTTGATCGTGTTTAGCTCCTCCCCCCCCTTTAGCCCCCTGTTTGTCCAGTGTTGGGATATTCTTAGTGTCTTCTACTGTAAAGACTGATATAAAATATTCATTCAGTGTTTTTGCCATCTCCATATTTCCCACCATTAATTTCCCGGTCTCATCCTCTAAGGGACCAACATTTACTTTAGCCACCCTTTTTCTTTTTATATAACTATAAAAACTCTTACTATCTGTTTTTATATTTTTTGCTAATTTACTTTCATAATCTATCTTCCCTTTCTTAATCAATCTTTTTGTTATTTTTTGCTGTCTTTTAAAGTTTTCCCAATCCTCTATCCTCCCACTAGATTTGGCTACCTTATATGCCCTTGTTTTTAGTTGAATACTATCCTTAATTTCTTTACTTAGCCACGGATGACTAGGGTCCTAAATTTAACTAAAGGAAACTACGATGGTCTGAGGGGCGAGTTGGGTAGGATTGATTGGGGAATGGCACTCAAAGGGTTGATGGTGGATAGGCAATGGCAAACATTCAAAGACCGAATGAATGAGCTACAGAATTTGTTCATCCCAGTTTGGCATAAAAATAAAACAAAAAAGGTGACTCAACCGTGGCTAACAAGGGAAATTAGGGATAGCATAAGATCCAAGGAGACGACATATAAATTGGCCAGAAAAAGCAATAATCCTGAGGATTGGGAGCAGTTTAGGATTCAACAAAGGAGGACAAAGGGATTAATTAAGAAAGGGAAAATAGAATATGAGAGTAAGCTTTCAGGAAACATAAAAACTGACTGTAAAAGCTTTTATAGATATGTGAAGAGAAAAAGATTGGTGAAGTCAAGCGTAGGTCCCTTGCAGTCAGAATCAGGGGAATTTATAATGGGAAGCAAAGAAATGGCAGACCAACTAAATTCATACTTTGGTTCTGTCTTCACAAAGGAGGACACAAATAACCTCCCAGAGATGCCGGGGAACATAGGGTCTGATGAAAGGGTGGAACTGAAAGAAATCAGTATTTGTAGGGAAATGGTGTTAGGAAAATTAATGGGACTGAAGGCTGATAAATCCCCAGGGCCTGATAATCTACATCCCAGGGTACTTAAGGAAGTGGCCCTAGAAATAATAGATGCATTGCTGGTCATCTTCCAGAACTCAATAGACTCTGGAACAGTACCCATGGATTGGAGGGTAGCTAATGTTACCCCACTATTCAAAAAAGGTGGTAGAGAAAAAGCAGGGAATTTTAGACCGGTAAGCCTGACATCGGTAGTGGGGAAAATGCTAGAGTCTATTATAAAAGATGTAATAGCAGAGCACTTGGAAAGCAATGACAGGATTGGACAAAGTCAACATTGATTTACAAAAGGTAAATCATGCTTGACTAATCTACTGGAATTTTTTGAGGATGTAACTGGTAAAATAGATAAGGGAGAACCAGTGGATGTGGTGTATTTGGACTTTCAGAAGGCTTTCGATAAGGTCCCACATAAGAGATTAGCATGCAAAATTAAGGCACATGGGATTGGGGGCAAGGTATTGACTTGGATAGAGAACTCGTTGGCGGACAGAAAGCAAAGAGTTGGAATAAACGGGTCATTTTCCGAGTGGCAGGCAGTGACTAGTGGGGTACCGCAAGGATCGGTCCTAGGACCCCAGCTGTTCACAATATATATTAATGATCTGGATGAGGGAATTGGATGTAATATCTCCAAATTTGCAGACGACACAAAGCTGGGTGGGAGGGTAAGCTGTGAGGAGGATGTCGTGAAACTCCAGTACGATTTGGACAGGTTGGGTGATTGGGCAGAAAAATGCCAAATGCACTATAATGTGGATAAATGTGAGATTATCCACTTTGGTGGCAAAAACAGGAAGGCAGATTATTATTTGAATGGCAATAGATTGGGAGAAGGGGAAGTGCAAAGAGACCTGGGTGTTCTTGTGCACCAGTCGCTGAAGGTAAGCATGCAGGTGCAGCAGGCGGTTAAGAAGGCAAATGGTATGTTGGCCTTCGTAGCAAGAGGGTTTGAGTACAGGAACAAGGATGTCTTGCTACAGTTGTACAGGGCCTTGGTGAGACCGCACCTTGAGTACTGTGTGCAGTTTTGGTCGCCTTACCTGAGGAAGGACGTTCTTGCCATGGAAGGAGTGCAGCGAAGATTCACCAGGCTGATACCTGGGATGGCAGGAATGATGTATGAGGAGAGATTGTGTCGATTGGGCTTATACTCACTGGAGTTTAGAAGATTGAGAGGGGATCTCATCGAAACCTATAAAATTCTGTCAGGCCTGGACAGACTAGATGCAGGAAGGATGTTTCTGATGGCCAGGGAGTCCAGAACCAGGGGTCATAGTCTAAGGATAAGGGGTAAGCCATTTAGGACTGAAATGAGGAGGAATTTCTTCACCCAGAGAGTGGTGAACCTGTGGAATTCTCTGCCACAGAGGGCGGTGGAGGCCAGTTCATTAAATATATTCAAGAAAGAGTTGGATATATTTCTTAAGGCTAAAGGGATCAAGGGATATGGGGAGAAGGCAGGGACAGGGTACTGAATTTGGATGATCAGCCATGATCTCATTGAATGGCGGAGCAGGCTCGAAGGGCCGAATGGCCTACTCCTGCTCCGATCTTCTATGTTTCTATGTTTCTATGTGACTTGGAGGGGAACTTGGAGGTGGTGGTGTTTCCATGCGCCTGCTGCCCTTGTCCATTTAGGTGGTAGAGATCGCGGGTTTAGGAGGTGCTGCCGAAGAAGTCTTGGCGAGTTGCTGCAGTGCATCTTGTAGATGGTAACACTGCAGCCACGGTACGCCAGTGGTGGAGTCCAACAGGACTTCCACAGATACCTGCATTAGAAGCTCCTAGTGTAAATTAAATCTTTCAAAAAATTGTGTTGTGCATGGTACCTGCAGATATGTAAGACTTTGGACCCAAATTTCGAAGAACTAACCTGAGTTGAACTTTGATAGGGCATGCTTCTTGTATCTGTTTACACGTAGAATTCTCTCTTCCCCAGTTCAACAGTGAAAATGTTTTAGGTCTTGGATTAAATTCATGTTTAATGATGAAGATATGTACTCAATCCAATTGACAAATAGTGGGATTATCAGTTTTATTTCACTTCACACTAGACGGAGATTAACAGTTATTTGTCAGGTTCTAGTTGCACATCAATGCAACAATAATGAACAGTCCAATTTTTTCCGCCATAAATCTGTTCTTTATTGATGAAAGGATATTTTGATTGCTATTCAAAGGACTATGACCAGTTATCATTTTGTACGCCTCCCAAAGACAACTATTTAAAAAGCCCATCCTGTAATAGTTATCTGTAAAAGCAAAATACTGCAGATATTGGAAATCTGAAATAAAAACAGAATATGCTGGAAATACTCAGCAGGTCAGGTAACATCTGTGGAGAGAGAAACATAGAAACAGAAGATAGGAGCAGGAGTAGGCCATTCGGCCCTTCGAGCCTGCTCCGCCATTCAATGAGATCATGGCTGATCATCCAAATTCAGTACCCTGTCCCTGCCTTCTCCCCATATCCCTTGATCCCTTTAGCCTTAAGAAATATATCCAACTCTTTCTTGAATATATTTAATTAACTGGCCTCCACCGCCCTCTGTAGCAGAGAATTCCACAGGTTCACCACTCTCTGGGTGAAGAAATTCCTCCTCATTTCAGTCCTAAATGGCCTACCCCTTATCCTTAGACTATGACCCCTGGTTCTGGACTCCCCGACCATCGGGAACATCCTTCCAGCATCTAGTCTGTCCAGGCCTGACAGAAATTTATAGGTTTCGACGAGATCCCTTCTCAATCTTCTAAACTCCAGTGAGTATAAGCCCAATCGACACAATCTCTCCTCATACGTCATTCCTGCCATCCCAGGTATCAGCCTGGTGAATCTTCGCTGCACTCCTTCCATGGCAAGAACATCCTTCCTCAGATAAGGCGACCAAAACTGCACACAATACTCAAGGTGCAGTCTCACCAAGGCCCTGTACAACTGTAGCAAGACATCCTTGTTCCTGTACTCGAACCCTCTTGCTACGAAGGCCAACATTCCATTTGCCTTCTTAACCGCCTGCTGCACCTGCATGCTTACCTTCAGCGACTGGTGCACAATAACACCCAGGTCTCTTTGCACTTCCCCTTCTCCCAATCTATTGCCATTCAAATAATAATCTGCCTTCCTGTTTTTGCCACCAAAGTGGATAACCTCACATTTATCCACATTATAGTGCATTTGCCATGTTTCTGCCCAATCACCTAACCTGTCCAAATCGTACTGGAGTTTCATGACCTCCTCCTCACAGCATACCCTCCCACCCAGCTTTGTGTCGTCTGCAAATTTGGAGATAAAACATCCAATTCCCTCGTCCAGATCATTAATATATATTGTGAACAGCTGGGGTCCTAGGACCGATCCTTGCGGTACACCACTAGTCACTGCCTGCCACTCGGAAAACAACCCGTTTATTCCAACTCTTTGCTTTCTGTCCGCCAACCAGTTCTCTATCCAAGTCAATACCTTGCCCCCAATCCCATGTGCCTTAATTTTGCACGCTAATCTCTTATGCGGGACCTTATTGAAAGCCTTCTGAAAGTCCAAATACACCACATCCACTGGTTCTCCCTTATCTATTTTACCAGTTACATCCTCAAAAAATTCCAGTAGATTAGTCAAGCATGATTTACCTTTTGTAAATCCACGTTGACTTTGTCCGATCCTGTCACTGCTTTCCAAGTGCCCTGCTATTACATCTTTTATAATGGACTCTAGCATTTCCCCCACTACCGATGTCAGGCTTACTGGTCTGTAATTCCCCGCTTTTTCTCTGCCACCTTTTTTGAATAGTGGGGTAACATTAGCTACCCTCCAATCCATGGGTACTGTTCCAGAGTCTATTGAGTTCTGGAAGATGACCAGCAATGCATCTACTATTTCTAGGGCCACTTCCTTAAGTACCCTGGGATGTAGATTATCAGGCCCTGAGGATTTATCGGCCTTCAGTCCCATCAATTTTCCTAACCCCATTTCCCTACAAATACTGATTTCTTTCAGTTCCACCCTTTCATCAGACCCTATGTTCCCTGGCATTTCTGGGAGGTTATTTGTGTCCTCCTTTGTGAAGACAGAACCAAAATATGTATTTAGTTGGTCTGCCATTTCTTTGTTCCCCAGTATAAATTCCCCCGATTCTGACTGCAGGGGACCTACGCTTGACTTCACCAATCTTTTTCTCTTCACATATGTATAAAAGCTTTTACAGTCAGTTTTTATGTTCCCTGAAAGCTTACTCTCATATTCTATTTTCCCTTTCTTAATTAATCCCTTTGTCCTCCTTTGTTGAATCCTAAACTGCTCCCAATCCTCAGGGTTATTGATTTTTCTGGCCAATTTATATGTCCTCTCCTTGGATCTTATGCTATCCCTAATTTCCCTTGTTAGCCACGGTTGAGTCACCTTTTTTGTTTTATTTTTATGCCAAACTGGCATGAAAAACTTCTGTCGTTCATCCATTCGGTCTTTGAATGTTTGCCATTGTCTATCCACCGTCAACCCTTTGAGTGCCATTCCCCAATCAATCCTACCCAACTCGCTCCTCAGACCATCGTAGTTTCCTTTATTTAAATTGAGGACCCTAGTTTCTGAGTCAACTACTTCATTCTCCATCTTAATGAAGAATTCGATCATATTATGATCGCTCCGACCCAAGGGGCCTCGTACAACAAGATTGCTAATTAATCCTTTCTCGTTACATAATACCCAGTCTAAGATGGCCTGATCTCTGGTTGGTTCCTCGACATATTGGTCCAGGAAACCATCCCGTAAACACTCCAGGAATTCCTCCTCCACAGTATTGTTACTAATTTGGTTAGCCCAATCTATATGTAGATTAAAGTCACCCATGATGACTGCTGTGCCCTTATTGCACGCTTCTTTAATTTCCCTTTTAATGCCATCCCCAACCTCCGCCTTACTGTTTGGAGGTCTATATACCACTCCCACTAATGTTTTTTTCCCCTTAGTATTTCTCAATTCTACCCATACAGATTCCACATCATCAGAGCTAATATCCTTCATTACAATTGTGTAAATCCCTTCTTTAACCAGTAATGCTACCCCACCTCCCTTTCCTTTTTGCCTATCTTTCCTGAATATCGAATACCCCTGGATGTTGAGTTCCCAGTCTTGGCCATCCTTGAGCCACGTTTCCGTAATCCCAACCAAATCATATTCGTTTACCTCTATTTGCGCAGCCAATTCATCCACCTTATTACAGAGTTAACGTTTCAGGTTGTTGACCTTTTGAACGGTCAATGACCTTAAACATTGCGGGAAATTTTAACCCCAAAAAACGGGTGGGTTGTGGTCGGGTGAGAGGTTAAGGAGTTAAAAATCTGAATCCTGACCCCTACACATCTCCAACCCGCCCACTTCCAGTTTTAACGGAGGCGGGATGGGGGCGGGCAGCCAACCCGCTCACAGGAGGTGGGTTGGCACTTAAAGTATTATAATGAGGCTCTGTGCCTCATGGTGATCCACCATTTTAAAATTAACTGTGGCTGGGCAGGTTTCCCAGGTCTCGGGGAACCCGCCAGCTAAAAGGAGGTGAGGACTGCTGGGTCCAGGAGGCAAGTGACTTTCCACTTAAAGTGCTGGATACAGCGTTCCTGTTTCACCAACCGCCCCACGATTGGACACCACTCCCTTCCCCCCCCCCACCCCAGCCCTTCTGATCTCCCTAACATCCTCCTCCCCCAAGGCCTCTGAACCCCCCCCCCCCACCCCCGGCCTCCGATCACCCTCCGGCCTTCTGACCAGCCACCTCTAACCCCTGATCGCCCTCCGAACCGATCCACCCCCCCCCGATTCCTCCCACCTCTCTGCGGCCTGGTGCCGCAGGACTACCCGCCCAACAGCCAGCTAGCCTCTCCATCTCAGACTCTGCTGTTAAATTCAGCAGAGCTTGCGGGAAACCTGTTCTCCCAGGTTTCCTGATAACTTTCCAGCCGCCCTGCTCCCTACCCATCTCCAAATTAAAATTCCGGCCATTACCTGTGTTTCTCTCTGATGATGTGGAGATGCCGGTGTTGGACTGGGGTGGACAAATGTAAGAAGTCACACAACACCAGGTTATAGTCCAACAGTTTTATTTGAAATCACAAGCTTTCGGAGCGCTGCTCCTTCATCAGGTGAAGTGGAGAGATACATAAAGACACAGCTTATATAGTCAGAGAATAATGCCAGATGATTACAGGTAATCTTTCTAACTGCCATTTATCACACCTCGGCAGAGAGATAATCACAGCAATCAAAGGTGTGAATGGTGTCCAAACAGGTTAGTCAGGAAAACATTACATCAAAGAACAATGAGGTGGGGTCACAAGGGGTCAAATGTTGCAGATGCTGGGGTCTGTATGAAAAACAAAAAACAGACAAAAGAAATTTTTTTTGCTGGAAATCACAGCAGGTCCGGCCGCATCTGTGTAGAGAGAACAAACCAACGACAACTTGAGTCTGGATGACCCTACGTCAGGTGGGTTTACATGTAGCGTGACATGAACCCAAGATCCCGGTTGAGGCCGTCCTCATGAGTGTGGAACTTGGCTATCAGTTTCTGCTCTACGATTTTGCATTGTGTGTCTCGAAGGCCGCCTTGGAGAATGCTTACCCAAAGATTGGAGGCTGAATGTCCTTGACTGCTGAAGTGTTCCCTGACTGGGAGGGAACACTCCTGCCTGGTGATTGTTGCACGGTGTCCGTTCATCCGTTGTCGCAGTGTCTGCATGGTCTCGCCGATGTACCATGCTCTGCGGCATTCCTTTCCTGCAATGTATGAGATAGACAACGTTGGCCGAGTCACATGAGTATGTACCATGTACCTGGTGGGTGGTGTCCTCATGTGTGATGATGGTATCTGTGTTGATGATCTGGCATGTCTTGCAGAGGTTGCCGTGGCAGGGTTGTGTGGTGACGTGGTCGCTGTTCTCCTGAAAGCTGGGTAATTTGCTGCGGACGCTGGTCTGTTTGAGGTTAGGCGGCTGTTTGAAGGCGAGTAGTGGAGGTGTGGGGATGGCCTTAGCAAGGTGTTCATCGTCATCGATGACATGTTGAAGGCTGCGAAGAACATGGTGTAGTTTCTCCGCTCCGGGGAAGTACTGGACGATGAAGGGTACTCTGTTGGTTGTGTCCCATGTTTGTCTTCTGAGGAGGTCTATGCGATTTTTTGCTGTGGCCCGTCGGAACTGTCGATCGATGAGTTGAGCATCATATCCCGTTCTTATGAGGGCGTCTTTCAGCGTCTGCAGATGTCCATCGCGTTCCTCCTCATCTGAGCAGATGCTGTGTATTCATAGGGCTTCTCCATAGGGGATGGCTTTTTTAACGTGGTTAGGGTGGAAGCTGGAGAAGTGGAGCATCCTGAGGTTGTCCGTGGGCTTGCGGTAGAGTGAAGTGCTGAGGTGTCCGTCTTTGATGGAGATTCATGTGTCGAAGAATGAAACCAATTCTGAGGAGTAGTCCATGGTGAGTTTGATGGTGGGATGGAACTTGTTGATGTTATCGTGTAGTCTTTTCAGTGATTCTTCGCGTGGGTCCATAGGAGGAAAATGTCGTCGATGTATCTGGTGTATAGCGTTGGTTGGCGGTCCTGTGCAGCAAAGAAGTCTTGCTCGAACTTGTGCATGAAGATGTTGGCATATTGGGGTGCGAATTTGGTCCCCATGGCTGTTCCGTGTGTTTGGGTAAAGAACTGGTTGTCGAAGGTGAAGACATTGTGGTCAAGGATGAAGCGGATGAGTTGTAGGATGGCGTCTGGAGATTGGCTGTTGTTGGTGTTGAGTACTGAGGCTGTCGCAGCGATGCCGTCATCGCAGGGGATACTGGTGTAGAGTGCCAAGATGTCCATCGTGGCGAGGAGTGTTCCTGGTTCAACTGGTCCGTGGGTGCTGAGTTTCTGTAAGAAGTCTGTAGTGTCGCGACAGAAGCTGGGGGTTCACTGTACCTCATTGTTCTTTGATGTAATGTCTTCCTGACTAACCTGTTTGGACACCATTCACACCTTTGATTGCTATGATTATCTCTCTGCCGAGGTGTGATAAATGGCAGTTAGAAAGATTACCTGTAATCATCTGGCATTATTCTCTGACTATATAAGCTGTGTCTTTATGTATCTCTCCACTTCACCTGACGAAGGAGCAGCGCTCCGAAAGCTTGTGATTTCAAATAAAACTGTTGGACTATAACCTGGTGTTGTGTGACTTCTTACATCTCTCTGATGGTGCCTGACCTGCTGAGTATTTCTAGTATTTTCTGTGTTTATTTATAATATTTATCTGTGTTTGTTTTCATTGGCTTTGATTAGTATTTTGACCCATTTTTATATAAAGCCTATTGGAATATTGAAATAACCCACAATATGATATTTTTTCAAGTATTTAAGTGAGGTACATTTGGTTGAAATGGGCTCAAGTGCAGGTCTCCATATAGGTTTCAGTCAGAAGCTAAAATGTAAGCTGTCCATTCTTTAAGATTATGCTTAGAGTTTCAATTCTTCTTTCTTCTAATCTGTTGTTATTTTTCTGTAACATTCCTATTTATATATTCTTGATATATATTAATGACTTAGACTTGGGTGTACAGGGCACAATTTCAAAATTTGCAGATGACACAAAACTTGGAAGTATAGTGAACAGTGAGGAGGATAGTGATAGACTTCAAGAGGACATAGACAGGCTGGTGGAATGGGCGGACACATGGCAGATGAAATTTTACGCAGAAAAGTACGAAGTGATACATTTTGGTAGGAAGGACGAGGAGAGGCAATATAAACTAAAGGGTACAATCCTAAAGGGGGTGCATGAACAGAGAGACCTGGGGGTATATGTGCACAAATCGTTAAAGGTGGCAGGGCAGGTTGAGAAAGCAGTTAAAAAAGCATTCGGGATCCTGGTCTTCGTAAATAGGGGCATAGAGTACAAAAGCAAAGAGTTTATGATGAAACTTTATAAAATACTGGTCTGACCTCAACTGGAGTATTGTGTCCAATTCTGGGCATCGCACTTTAGGAAGGATGTGAATGCCTTAGTTAGGGTGCAGATAAGGTGCCACATAAAAGGTTACTGCACAAGATAAGAGCTCACGGGGTTGGGGGTAATATATTAGCATGGATAGAGGATTGACTAACTAACAGAAAACAAAGTCGGGATAAATGGGTAATTTTCCGGTTGGCAAACTGTAACTAGTGGGGTGCCACAGGGATCAGTGCTGGGGCCTCAACTATTAACAATCTATATTAATGACTTGGATGAAGGGATCGTGTGTACTGTAGCCAAACTTGTTGATGATACAAAGATAGGTGGGAAAGCAAGTTGTGAGGAGGGCACAAAGAGTCTGCAAAGGGATATAGATAGGTTAATTGAGTGGGCAAAAATTTGGCAGATGGAGTAGAATGTGGGAAAATGTGAGGTTATCCACTTTGGTAGGAAAAATAAAAATGCAAATTATTATTTAAATGGAGAGAGACTACAGAATGCTGCGGTACAGAGGGATCTGGGGGTCCTTTTCCATGAAACACAAGAAGTTAGCATGCAGGTACAGCAAGTAATTAGGAAGGCAAATAGAATGTTGGCCTTTATTGCAAAGAGGATGGAGTATAAAAGTAGGGAGGTCCTGTTACAAATGTACAGGGCGTTGGTGAGATCACACCTGGAGTACTGCGTACAGTTTGGTCTCCTTATTTAAGGAAGGGTATACTTACATTGGAGGCAGTTCAGAGAAGGTTCACTAGGTTAATCCTGAGATGAAGGGGTTGTCTTATGAAGAAAGGTTGAGCAGGTTGGGCCTATACTCATTGGAGTTTAGAAGAATGAGAAGTGATCTTAATGAAACATATAAGATTCTGAGGGGGCTTGACAGGGTAGATGCAGGGAGGATGTTGCCCCTCGTAGGGGAATCTAGAACTCAGGGGCACAGTTTCAGGATAAGGGGTCGCCCATTTAAAATGGAGATGAGGAGGAATTTCTTCTCTCAGAGGGTCATGAATCTTTGGAATTCTCTACCCCAGAGAGCTGTGGAGGTGGAGTCACTGAATATATTCAAGGTGGAGAGAGACATATATTTGAGCTACAGGGGAGTCAAGGGTTATGGGGAACGGGCGGGAAACTGGCGTTGAGGCCAAGGTCAGATCAGCCATGATCTTATTGAATGGTGGAGTTGGCATGAGGGGCCGAATGGCCTACTCCTGCTCCTATTTCTTATGTTCTTATGTTGGTATGAAAAGATTTACAAGAATGGTTCCAGGGATGAGGGACTTCAGTTACGTGGATAGACTAGAGAAGCTAGGGTTGTAAGGAGATTTGATAGCGGTGTTCAAAATCATGAGGGGTCTAGACAGAGCAGATAGAGAGAAACTGATCCCATTGGCGGAAGGGTCAAGAACCAGAGGACACAGATGTAAGGTGATTGGCAGAAGAACCAAAGGCGACATGATGAAAACTTTTTTACACAGCGAATGGTTAAGATCTGGAATTTACTGCCTGAAAGGGTGGTGGAGGCAGATTCAATCATGGCTTTCAAAAGAGAATTGGATAAGCACCTGAAGGAAAAAAATTGTAGGGCTATGGGGAAAGGGCGGGGGAGTGGGACTAGCTGAAGTGCTCTAGCAGAGAGCCGGCATGGGCTCGACAGGCCAAATGGCCTCCTTCTGTGCTGTAACCATTCTATGATTCTATTTAAATGCATGGTAATTTTTTGAATAGTCATTCAGATGTTTAGCCCGCATTGAAACCCATCACCATGCTTAAGGGTCTTGAAACCAAACTATTGAGAAAACCACATCAGTAGTTTATGTCGGCCTGATATGAAGTGCACACTAACTCTACAGGAATATCTCGCCCACTTGCCTAACTGCGGGGAAATGAGGCACAGGTTGGAAAGAGCTCAGGCTTAGGGGGCCCACCAATGCGTGGCAACCTACTACTGCAGTTTAACCAGATTAAAGGGCCTTTTATATTATAGGATGTGTCCAGGTTGAACAGCCTAAGAGTCCTGCTGTCCCAAATTTACTTTCAATTCATGCCAGCTCGCTCCCTGTGAACCGGCAGCAGTGGGGAAGCTCGTGTACAGAGTGGCCATGCCAAATTGGCACTGCACATGCGCAATGTAATTGCATTGTGATGTCATCAATGAGTGATGTCACAATGCACAAAAAATCATGGCACTGTAGGAATGGTCAAATTCCTATCTAGAGATTGAGTTTGATGCAGGCAATCAATCAAAAAGGTTTTTAATGTCAAACTAACGAGTTTAAACAGATTGATGCAAGAGAACTATGAATAGAGGTCTTAACAGGTCGGAGGCTCCACGAGGACTGCCAGGGCGGACCCGTGGATGGCGTCATGACGTCATCATGTTTTTCCCACGTTTGGGTGATCACGTGATTAGCGGCATGACGTCATCGCGTTTGCCCACGCTCTTAAATGGACCGCGCACTGTACATGCAAACAGTATATACAATGGTACAGATTTAGTCTGTAGCTAACACATTGTTAAAGGGAATTATGTACAGTTGTTCAGAGTCCCTCAGTGGCTCTGCCACATGCGCCCCCCCAGAATTGTCTTTAACGGAAAAAGTCAAACGGTGAGGGGGTCTGACAAGCCTGTCAGAACGACTCCTGTATTCCCGAAGTGGAAGCTGTTGGACGGCGGGCGGTTGCACTTGTTCTGGCGTGACGACGGTGGGCGGCCGACCTCGTCTCGGTGGCTGTGCGGTCTCGACGGGACGGTCAAGGTCCAGGTGTGCTGGCTTCAAACAGTCGACCGAAATGTGGTCCAGTTTACCACCGACATCCAACTTGAAGGTTTTGTCTCCTGCCTCTAACACGCGGAAAGGATCAGTGTATGGGGCCTTGAGTGGATCCCGGTGAGCATCATGGCAGATGAACACGTAGTCGGCTTGTTTCAGCTCCGCTGGAACGTGAGAGCCCTGAAACCCGTGATGCGATGTGGGAACCGGCGCGAAACATCTGGCTGCTTCCTGGTGGCTGATAAGCTGGCGTGAGGCGGACCATGGTGTTGGCAGGAAATCCCCTGGCACTCGCAGCGGCTGACCATAAACGAGCTGTGCCGCGGAAGAGTGAAGATCTTCCTTGGGGGCCGTGCGAAGGCCCAACATGACCCACGGCAGCTTATCTGCCCAGCCAGCATCTTGGAGGCTGGCCCTCAGTGCAGCCTTAAGCGATCTGTGAAAACGTTCACACAGACCGTTCGCTTGTGGGTGGTAGGCTGTGGTGCAGTGTAACTTGACACCGAGTCGTTGAGCCACCGCATTCCAGAGTTCAGAGGAAAACTGCGGTCCCTGGTCCGAAGAGATGTCAGCAGGCACTCCAAAACGGGTAACCCATGAAGAGATGAACGCCCTGGCCACATCCGCCGAAGTAGTAGATGACAGGGGAACCGCCTCCGGCCATCTGGTGGTGCGATCTACTATGGTCAGGATGTGCGTAGAACCATGGGAAGATGGAAGTGGCCCTACCAGGTCCACATTAACGTGGTCAAACCGTCACTCAGGAACTGCAAAGGTGGCCAATGGAGCCTTGATGTGGCACTGTACCTTGGCCTTTTGGCAGACCACGCAGGTGTTGGCCCAGTCGCGGACATCTTTATGCATGCCCCGCCAAACGAACTTAGATGACATTACTGTTCTGGACTTATGGACATTATGGACATTTTACATGCAGGTAGCACCCTCTGGTGGTGGTTATTGTGTTAGCAGTGTTTGTATGCAGCAGAGGTCATTTGACCTTTCTACCTTTCTTCCTGTTTGACCCAGGAAGTAGAATTCCAGGAAGAACCTAACTGAGTAATGGAGGATCTTCCATGAGGGATCCTCAATCCAATGTAATCTGATCTCATATGTTAGGCCAGGCGCAATATCTGTGAGTATCTTTGTTTGTTAGCATAATAGCAACTTTGTCAGTGTAGTATTTTGACAATACTGTGTTAATGAGAAGTAATAGTTGATATTTACAGAAGTACAGTCCAAATGTTAGTTAGTTATATAATTAGTCTATTCTACTGTTGTAAATATGTTTATATCTTATGTAATATCGAATGTATAGTACTCAGTTTATGTACAAAACATACTTTGTCTTTGTTTACAGTTTCACAAATTTGTTCAAGTAAAGCTTCAAACAGCGAAACAGCTTCACGAGGAATTATTTGAATAAGTGCTTAACTTGCTGGATAACTAGATAGGAGCACATCTAGCGAGGCCAGTACAGTGAAAAGATAGCAATACGGCTAGCTGTGAAGAGTGGAGCAGCAGGAACTCAGAGTGAGCCTTAACCTCGTAGACCACACTTACCTCACATCAACATGTCAGAAGATAATGACGAAAATGCTTTGCAGCGAGGAGAAGACCTTAAACAGGCAGACGAAACTGTAGAATGTGACAATCGGTCTATAAGCTCCGGTTACTTCAGATCGCAAGCTGGTTTACGGTCATCAGGTGGTTCTAGAGTAAGCGTGGCCATCGCCAGAGCACGGGCTAAGCTAGTAGCAGCTCAAGCCAGAGCTGCGCATGCGAACAGTGAAATAGAAATAAAAGTAAGACAGGCCCGTCTTCAAGCTGAACCCCAAGCCGAACAGGCCCGACTCCAAGCCGAACAGGCCCGACTCCAAGCTGAATTCCAAGCCGAACAGGCCCGTCACCAAGTGGAACGCCAGGCTGAACAGGCCCGTCTCCAAGCCACATTAGACGCTCTGCAGCAACAAAAAGAGATAGATGCTGCATTAGCTGAGACACAAGTATTCAAAGCAATTTTGGAGGGAGCTGATCCCGAGACAGCTTACAAACCTTTAATTCCCGTTTCGCGGCAGAGTCGATGACAGCGCACCATAGATTACGAGAGCGACCATGCCGACATACAGTTTACAAGAGAAAGGAATGAAGGCCCGCACATCTCTACAGACGCAAGCACTTCATATAACATGTCCCAAGTTGCCAACCAAGGTCAAAGTAGACAGCGTGCCTCAAGCCGCAGTGTCTCCCCCAGCAGGACAGAAGCCACGGTGCAGAGGAATAGAACGCTGGATAGAGAAAGTCAGCAGCGAACCCCCTCTCGTTTCCTTGAGACCCCCAACAAAACCCCTATTCAGGGCAACCCTGGCACAGGTCCCAGTACCTACGACCTTGCGAAATACCTTGCACGCACCCAGCTGGTGACTACAGGGTTAACCAAGTTTGATGACAGGCCGGAGAATTATCGGGCTTGGAAGTCCTGCTTCCACGATGCCATATCGGGCTTAGACCTGTCGGCAGGAGAAGAGCTCGGCCTCCTTATCAAATGGCTCGGCCCAGAGTCCGCCGGACAGGCATGCAGGATAAAAGCGGCCAATGTGGGACATCTGCCAGTGGGGTTGAAGACGGCTTGGGCGAGGCTGGAAGAAAGCTACGGCTCGCCTGAAGCCATTGAAAGGGCTCTCTTTGACAGGTTGGAGAACTTTCCGAGGTTGACGAGTAAGGAACCCCAGAAGCTCCGCGACCTTGGAGATCTGCTGTCGGAACTCGAAGCCGCAAAGCAGGATGGCTACCTACCCGGTCTATCGTACTTAGACACTTCCAGAGGGGTAAGTCCCATCGTTGAGAAGCTTCCATCTAACCTGCAGGAGAAGTGGATAACGTTTGGATCAAAGTTCAAGCTAAAGCACAACGTGGCCTTCCCACCATTCTCTGTGTTTGCCAAATTCATCCGTAAAGAAGCCAAAGCCAGGAACGACCCCAGCTTCAACCTCTTCTCCTCCCACCCAGCACTTGCCAGAAGAGACAAGTTTGACAGACATGGAAAGACACCAATATCTGTCCACAAAATGCAAGTGTCCTCAACTGAGAACACAAAGATTCAGAAGAAACCTGAGGATATGAGCAAACAATGCTCTATCCACAACAAGCCCCATCCTTTAAAGAAGTGCAGAGGCTTCAGGGAGATGTCCCTGGAAGATCGGAAACAATATCTTAAAGAGAACTCTATGTTTCAAGTGCTGCTCTTCCACGAGCCATCTCGCCAAGAACTGCAAGGTAGATGCAAAATGCACAGAATGTGAAAGTGATCGGCACATTTCAGCACTCCACCCAGGCCCAGCTCCTTGGAAATCAGAGTCGCCTCCTCCTGCCTCAGAGCACGACGGGGAGAGAGAGGGAGCTGCCGGTCTGGTGATTACATCCAGGTGCACCGAGGTGTGTGGAGAAGGAGTGAGCGCAAGAGCATGCTCCAAGATATGCCTCGTTAATGTGTACCCTGTAGGACGTCGCCAAGAATCTGAGAAGATGTATGCCATACTAGACGAACAAAGCAATCGTTCTCTAGCAAGATCCAAGTTCTTCAACATCTTCAAGGTCAAAGGAAGTCCGTCGCCTTACACGCTGAAGATGTGTGCTGGACTTTCAGAGGCAGCCGGCAGGAGGGCCTGCGGTTATGTTGTTGAGTCAGCCGACAGGAAGATTAGCCTCCCCCTTCCTACACTCATCGAATGTAATCAAGTCCCTGACAACCGTTCTGAGATTCCCACTCCGAATGCAGCTCGTCATCACCGTCTTCTGAGACGCATTGCAGACGAGATCCCACCTCTTGATCCAGATGCAGGCATACTTCTGTTGTTGGGAAGGGACATCCTGAGGGTACATAAGATAAGGAAACAGATCAACGGTCCACATAACGCCCCTTTCGCCCAAAGGCTAGACCTCGGCTGGGTCATTGTTGGAGAAGTGTGCCTCAAGGGTGCTCACAAGCCATCTCAGGTGAGCACACTCAAGACTTCCATCTTGGAGAATGGTCGTCCAAGCTACCTTACCCCATGCAGTAGTCAGATCCGAGTGACAAAGAAGTTCAGTCATATGGCTCAGCCTCAGAAAACCCCAGCGCTGATCTCCACAGACAGCACACAGATGATGCTCACTGGCGAGAACCCGGGTCAATCAGTCTTCTGTCACACCGCCAACGACCACAAACTTGCTCCATCGATCGACGACATGAGGTTCCTCCAGATTATGGACAATGAGGTCTCTCGTGACAGCTCTAACAGCTGGGTTGCACCCTTACCCTTCCAGAACCCCAGACGACGGCTGCCAAACAACAGGGAGTATGCCGATAATCATCTGAACTCACTCCGTCGCACACTAGAGAAGAAGCCAAAGATGAAAGCACACTTCCTAGAATTTGTAAAGAAAATGCTTGTCAATGATTATGCAGAGATAGCTCCTCCACTCCAGGAAGGCCAAGAATGTTAGTACCTCCCTTCCTTCGGAGTCTATCACCCCAAAAAGCTGGAACAGATCCGCATGGTGTTTGACTCCAGTGCACCATATCAGGGAGTCTCTCTCAACGACGTACTCCTCACGGGGCTCGATTTTAACAACAGCCTCTTGGGAGTACTCATGAGATTCAGGAAAGAGCCCGTCGCCATCACTGCCGATATCCAGCACATGTTTCATTGCTTTGTGGTGAGAGAAGACCACAGAGACTTCCTCCGCTTCCTGTGGTATCGGGACAACGACCCCAACAGAGACATTGTGGACTACAGAATGCATGTCCATGTCTTCGGGAATAGCCCATCCCCTGCTGTCGCCATATACGGACTGAGGAGGGCTGCCAAGGAAGAAGACGACGACTTTGGCAGTGATGTGAGAGGGTTCATCGAATGAGAGTTCTATGTCGACGACGCACTGAAGTCATTCCCGACTGAAGCAGAGGCCATCAGTACCCTCGGACGAGCTCAGGAACTACTTGCTCTATCCAACCTCAGGCTGCACAAGATAGCCTCTAACAGACCAGCAGTGATGGAGGCATTCCCCCCTGAAGATCGTGCTAAGGACGTCAAGGATCTAGACCACTTCACTGATAACCTCTCCCTACAGCGTAGCCAAGGAGTGTCTTGGAACATAGCAACAGACACGTTCACGCTCCAAGTCTTAGATGCCAAGAAACCCTTCACACATAGAGGAGTGCTCTCTACAATCAACAGCCTATACGACCCTCTCGGCTTCTTAGCCCCTGTCACCATACAAGGCAGGCTGCTCCTCAGGGAACTCTCCACACACGCTGAAGAGTGGGATTCACCTCTCCCTGAAGAGATAGAAGCAGAGTGGGACAGATGGAGAGACTCACTCCAAGACTTACAGGAGATCCGAATACCTCGCTGCTATACGTCTTTCTCTCCCTTAAATGCCCAATTCAAAGAGCTTTGTGTCTTTGCAGACGCATCCGCTAAGGCCATTGCAAGTGTGGCTTATCTGAAGGTCACCACACAAGATGGACAAAGCAAAATCAGCTTTGTCTTTGATAGGGGCAAGTTGGCGCCCCAGCCAGACCTCACCATACCCAGATTGGAACTGTGTGCAGCAGAACGCAACCCACCCCCTCACAGCAGTCTACGGAAGCTGCATCCTATCATCAACACCGACGGACTGTCTCCGAGGTGGTTCTTCTTTTGTCGCCAGAGGACTCCAGTGACAAGTAGAGTTCAGACTATGTGGAGTCGTTAACGACCCCAGACGGGGAGTGTTCTGGACTTATGGACATTATGGACATTTTACATGCAGATAGCACCCTCTGGTGGTGGTTATTGTGTTAGAGGTGTTTGTATGCAGCAGAGGTCATTTGACCTTTCTACTTTTCTTCCTGTTTGACCCAGGAAGTAGAATTCCAGGAAGAACCTAACTGAGTAATGGAGGATCTTCCATGAGGGATCCTCAATCCAATGTAATCTGATCTCATATTTTAGGCCAGGCGCAATATCTGTGAGTATCTTTGTTTGTTAGCATAATAGCAACTTTGTCAGTGTAGTATTTTGACAATACGTTTGAGAAGTAATAGTTGATATTTACAGAAGTACAGTCCAAATGTTAGTTAGTTATACAATTAGTCTATTCTACTGTTGTAAATATGTTTATATCTTATGTAATATCGAATGTATAGTACTCAGTTTATGTACAAAACATACTTTGTCTTTGTTTACAGTTTCACAAATTTGTTCAAGTAAAGCTTCAAACAGCGAAACGGCTTCACGAGGAATTATTTGAATAAGTGTTTAACTTGCTGGATAACTAGATAGGAGCACGTCTAGCGAGGCCAGTACAATTAGCTTCCGAGAAGCCTTCATTCCTGGGTGTGACAACCCATGTATGGTGTCAAACACCTTGCGGCACCAGGCGACTGGCACAATAGGGCGAGGGTCCCGAACGGAGACGTCACACGGCAACGTGGTACCAGCCGAATGAAACCTGACGTCAGCCAACTGAAGGCTAGTGGTGTTGGTGCGGTAAGTCTGCACTTCTGGGTCTGAGACTTGGTCTGCTGCCATGAGGGTGTAGTCGATGCCCAGCTGGACCGCATGCACAGTCGCGTGGGAGAGGCAATCTGCCACCAGGTTGTCTTTACCGGCCACGTGCTGAATATCTGTGGTAAATTCGGAGATGTATGTCAGCTGACGTTGTTGTCGAGATGACCACAGTTCGGCGGTCTTGGCCATGGCAAAGGTCAGTGGCTTATGGTCGACAAAGGCGGTGAAAGGACGTCCTTCCAACAAGAACCGGAAATGGTGGATGGCCAGAAAAAGGGCTAGTAACTCCCTGTCGAAAGTACTGTACGCCCGCTCATTACGCCGCAGTTGACAGCTGAAGAATGCCAATGGCTGCCACGTCCCGTTCACCCACTGCTCCTGAACGGCGCCGATTGCGTAACCTGACGCATCGGTGGTAAGGGCGACGGTGGCTCCAGGTAGCGGGTGCGCCAGCATGGTCGCGTTGGCTAAGGCACTCTTGGTGTCGGTGAATGCCCGGTCCATGTCACCCATCCAGCCTACCAGATCTTTGCCAGACTTGCCCTTGCGGGCCTCGTACAGGGGCTGCATGAGCAGTGCTGCCTTAGGCACGAAACGGTGGTAAAAGTTTACCATGCCGAGGAATTCCTGCAGGGCCTTTATGTTCTGCGGGCATGGAAAGGATGTCACCGCCTCCACCTTCGCTTGCAAAGGAACCGCTCCCTCTGCGGTAATGCGATGTCCCAGGAAATCAATTTGATGCAGACCAAACTGACACTTGGCTGGGTTGATAATCAGGCCATGTTGGCTGAGGTGTCGAAAGAGGGTGTGTAGATGAGAGATGTGTTCCTCCTTATTAGGACTGGCGATGAGAATATCGTCTAAGTAGAAGAAAAGGAACTTGAGGTCCGCAGCACGGAGTCCATGAGGCGCTGGAAAGCCTGGGCGGCGTTCTTCAACTCAAGCGGCATCCTTAAAAATTCGAAAAGACCGAAAGGGGTGATGACTGCGGTCTTCTGGACATCTTGCGGGTGCACCGGGACCTGGTGGTAGCCTCGGACAAGGTCAACCTTGGAAAAAACGGTGTTTCCTGCCAAATGGGCAGAGAAATCCTGAATGTGGGGGATCGGGTATCAATCAGGAGTGGTGGCGTCGTTTAGGCACCGATAGTCGCCGCAGGGCCGCCATCCGCCGCCAGGTTTCGGTACGATGTGAAGAGGCGAAGACCAGGGACTATTCGACCTGCGAATAATCCCTAAGCGTTCCATTGTTGCGAACACCGCCTTCGCGACCGCTAGCTTACCAGGTTCGAGGCGCCGGGCCCGCGCGTGGACTGGGGGGCCGGTGGTGGTGATGTGGTGTTCCACACCATGTTTCCTGGCCGTGGAGGAGAACGTGGGCCTGGTCAGGTCTGGAAAGTCACCTAGCAGGCGAGCGAACTCATTCGGAGTCGGGAAAGCGCAGGAGACGGGGCGCGACATGGTGTTACTACAGTGGCAAGGGGTAGAGTGAAACGTGGCCACGTTGATCAGTCGTCGGTTCCTTACATCGACCAGGAGGCCGTTGGCGCACAGGCAATCTGCACCGAGAATGGCTTGCGAAACCTTGGCCGTAATGAATTCCCAGAAAAACCGCTGGCCGCCGAAGTACACATGGACCCGCCGTCTGCCGAAGGTCTGAATAGCTCCACCATTCGCCACTTCGAGGGGGAGGCTGTGCCTCCCAGCCTGTACATCAAGAGCTGACGCGGGTAGAATGCTGCACTGTGCTCCGGTGTCGCACAGGAACCGACGACCGGAGAGGGTATCTGTGGTGAAGAGCAGCTTGCCTGCATTGCCGATTGCCATCGCGGCCGCGGGGCACCCATTAGACCCGTTCTTCATTGGACGAAGTTGTTGTTTTTTTGTTTTTTTGAGAGAAGCTGCAGGGAGGGCGGCAACATCTTGCCTTCACGCCAAACCGCGTGTGGTAGAAGCACAGCCCCGCAGGCTGAGGAGCTGGGGCGGCGTCTGTGGGGGATGGGCGCCTCGTGGCAGCGCAGTACTGTTGCGTAACAACAAATATTTTGTCTGCCTCGGCAGCGAGCGCTGCGCAGTCTTCGACCTCGGATCTCGCCAAGGCCGCTTGCACTTGCTCCAGTAATTGGCTGAGGAATAACTCTCTGAAGAGAAAGTATTCCGGTTCGGAGCTGAGGAGTGTGAGCATTTGGCTCATCATCTCGGAAGGTTTGGAGTCCCTGATCCCGGGCATAGCGAGCAGCCGACTGGCGCGCTCTGATTTCATGAGCTCGAAAACCTGTAGCAACCGCGCTTTGAGGGTCTCATACTTGCGGTCCGCTGGGGGGTTCCCGAGAAGACTGACGATCCGCGAGGCGATAGAGCCGTCGAGTGCGGAGACCACGTATAAGTATCGGGTCTGATCCTCAATGATGCCTCTCAGGGCGAACTGGGCTTCAACTTGGATGAACCACGAGGTCGCTTGTTGCTCCCAGAACTGCGGCAACTTCAACGAAACGGCGTTTGCCTCCATGCTCTGTTCCTTTTGCGAAATCCGTTCACAAAAGTCGGGGTCACCAATGTAGGAATGGTCAAATTCCTATCTAGAGATTGAGTTCGACACAGGCAATCAATCAAAAAGGTTTTTAATGTCAAACTAACGAGTTTAAACAGATTGATGCAAGAGAACTATGAATACAGGTCTTAACAGGTCGGAGGCTCCACGAGGACTGCCAGGGCGGTTCCATGGATGGCGTCATGACGTCATCACGTTTTTCCTGCGTTTGAGTGATCACGTGATTAGCGGCATGACGTCATCGCATTTGCCCGCGCTCTTAAAGGGACCGCGCACTGTACATGCAAACTGTATATACAATGGTACAGATTTAGTCTGTAGCTTATACATCGTTAAAGGGAATTATGTACAGTTGTTCAGAGTCCCTCAGTGGCTCTGCCACAGCACTACGTCAGATCTCATCAAGAGGCCCCTAAATAATTAGACCAGTGCTGGATGCTAAGACCTAGAGAAAACCTGGCCACTGGTCCAACAAACATTTGGTAGTTTTAGCTTCATCTAGCCATTGGTTACAAAAGAATCGAGACATGGAAGTTAGGAACCAAGGAAACCCTGTATAAGAGTGGTGAGAACAGTGCAGCATGGAGCACAGAGTACTGGTAAGCTTTGTGCTGCTTCTCCAACTAGGCCCATCCTTCTGTAAATGTACAATCCTCCTAACACACACCATACTCCATTGAATGCTGGATGGATCCGCTGTAGATACCGAGCTTCAGCTGCAGCTGCCTGCCTCTGCAAGCAATCATGATAGTTGAAGAATAATCAGGTGCTCCCATAAGTGGTCTCCAAGTAACACCTTCCAGCAGCTGTGATTCCAAGCCTCGGAGATTCATTATCAGCTATATGATAGGAATTTGCCTTCTGACGTTCAAGACATCCAAGTCCAATGTCAGTTTTAATTGTCACCTACAGGTCCTCATCTGGTGGGTTTTGGCAAAGATATGTGCTTGCTGCGGGTCTCACTCTCCCTGCAGGGCGCTTTAAGCCAGACTGAATTGTAACTAGTGCACAATTAAATGGGCTGTTCCAAGAAGTCTTTCCACAAAAACAATGGTGACATTATGCAGTTGGTTCTAAGGACCATGCTGCTGTCTATTGTTACCACCAGATGGCACAATATACTTCTACCAAATGCTGAAGCCCTTGGCTGATATACAGTTGGTCAGAAAATATGTATGAGGTTCAATTAGTTTGTAAAATATATCTTTCCAAAGAAGTGAATAATTTAGATAACTGACATTTATTAATCCCAATGTTGTGATGTATGAAACTATATTAATTCAGCACTGAAACTGATGTGCGGTATGATGAAATAATTATATACAGAGGATCTAACGAGTTAGATGGGTCGCTTTCAACTATACAGAACAACAACTTGTGGACATACTGCGCTATTAATAAAACGGTAGTGTTTCCGTGAGCTGCAAATTTGCATTGTGCGTTATCTGTCCCTAGGTCATCGTTGAAACAATAGCATCACACTGAATGGCTATTATAGGAACATAGGAACAGGAGGAGGCCGTTTAGCCCCTCAAGCCTGTTCCGCCATTCAATAAGATCATGGCTGATCTGTGACCCAACTCCATATACCCGCCTTTGCTCCATATTCCTTAATGCCTTTGGTTAACAAAAATCTATCAATCTCAGATTTAAAATTAACAATTGACCCAGCATCAATTGCTGTTTGCAGAAGAGAGTTCCAAACTTCTACCATCCTTTGCGTGTAGAAGTGTTTCCTAACTTCACTCCTGAAATATTTGGCTCTAATTTGTAGGCTATGTCCCCTAGTCCTAGAATCTCCGACCATTGGAAATAGTTTCTCTTTATCTACCTTATCAGTTCCCCTTAATATTTTGAAAACTTCGATCACATCACCCTTTAATTGTCTAAATTATAGGGAATACAACCCTAGTTTGTGTAATCTCTCCTAGTAATTTAACCCTTGGAGTCCAGATATCAGTCTAGTAAATCTACGCTGCACTCCCTCCATATTCTTCCTAGGCTGTGGTGTCTAGAACTGAACACAGTTCTCCAGCTGTGGTCTAACCGGGGCTTTGTATAGCTGTGGCATGACTTCTAACCCCATGTATTCTAGTTCTCTAGATATAATGGCCAGCATTCCATTAGCCTTTTTGATTAGTTTTTGTACCTCCATGACATTTTAATGATCTATGTACCTGGACCCCTAATTCTCTTTGGACCTCCAATGCTTCTAGCTTTTCACCATTAGAAAGTACTCTGATCTATCATTTTTAGGTCCAAAGTGAATGACCTCACACTTACCTATATTGAAATCCATTTGCCACAGTTTTGCCTATTCAATTTATCTATTAATATCTCTTTGTAATTTTATGCATCCATCTACACTGCTTACAATGGCACCTATCTTTGTGTCATCGACAAACTTGGATATGTGGCTTTCTATCCCATCATCTAAGTCGTTAATAAATACTGTGAATAGTTAAGGACTCAACACAGATCCCTGTGGGACGCCACTAGTCACATCCTGCCAATTAGAGTATTTTTTATTCGTTCATGGGATGTGGACGTCGCTGACAAAGTCAACATTTATTGCCCATCCCTAATTGCCTTTGAGAAGGTGGTGGTGAAATGCCTTCTTGAACCATTGTAGCCCGTGTGCTGAAGGTACTCCCATAGTGCTGTTAGTGAAGGAGTTCTAGGATTTTGACCCAGCGACGATGAACGAACGGCGATAAATTTCCAAGTCAGGATGGAGTGTGACTTGGAGGGGATCTTGGAGGTGGTGGTGTTCCCATGCGCCTGAGGCCCTTGTCCTTCTAGGTGGTAGAGGTCGCGGGTTTGGGAGGTGCTGCCGAAGAAGCCTTGGCGAGTTGCTGCAGTGCATCTTGTAGATGGTATACACTGCAGCCACAGTGCGCTGGTGGTGGAGGGAGTGAATGATAGGTTCAATAAGAATTTGTAATATTTTTAGTTGTTAAGATACAGAAGAAATTGGCTTTATTTGTGCCTTGCTATGTGATGCAGCAGATAAACCAGAAGAGGAAGAACAAGAGAAGGGAGGATTAATGCAAGTAAATTACTGTTTGTCAGGAATCCAAACAACCAAGTATACTCAACAATTCCAACTTCTATTAATCATGCAAGATGCACCCCTTTTTTAGTTCCCACTATGAATCTGAATAAAGAATCAATTTTCAGAAAGAAAAGTTCTGTTATCATTTTTTTGGGGGGTGGGGTGGGAGAGAGTTTACATTCCAGAATTGTTTCAATAGTATTTATTCTATTCTTGGAAAAAGCTCTCAAAAAAGATGCAACCCCCTGTTTTTTAATTTTCTTAAAAAAACATTTTGAAGTGATTTTTCTCCTTTTCAGTATTCCCCATGAACCATTTGTCAACCAAGAAGGCATCCAACTGCTTCCCGGGGCTTTAATACTTTCCCTTGATGGCATACCAACTCAAGCATTAGCTGTATGTTGTAAGGGGTGGTGTGTGTAGTCAGCTTTACCTCTGACTCCCTGAGCAGTTCGAATCTCTCCCACTCCTTTGGTTCTAGACTTTGGACTTATTTGGGGGTTGTAATGAAATTGCAACAGACACCTGAGTTGGTCAAAAGAATTGAGATCTTTATTTTGAGACAGGAAAATATACAATACAATAAAACTTATACTCTCAAAGGGTGGGGAACATTCAGAATATACGAGGGAGAATTACAATAGACAAAATCCCTTACCCTCCCAACCCCACTATCCTAACTAGGTTGAAATCCAGAGGACCAGGAAATGCTCACCAAACGACTTTCTTGACAGATTGTAGAGGTTCGCGATTTCGGGGTTCTCCTTAGTTGTGGCGGTTGGGGCTTGCCGTACCCCGGACGTGGTAGAAGACTGCACCTGCGTTGGGTCTTCAGTTTGGGTTTGTCCGCTGATGCGGTTAGCTGCATAGTTGGATGTATTGGGTAAGCACCCAATTTTCTTTGGTTAGGTGAAGTTTTTAGGGTCTTTTGTGTCAAATCTTACCCGTGGTAAGTCAGACTAGCCTGTAGAGTGGAAACAAGTTTTTGATTTTCGAATTTTCGGTGGTTGGTTTCTTGTTGGTCGCGGTGGCCCAATATTACCTGGTTGGTGGTAATATTGGTAGTTGTTGGTTTCTTGAAGCCTTTGGTTGCCGCAACTTTCCTTTTCTTCTGTTTCTTCTTCTTTCTTCAAGTCTCCGGTTCTCCCGTGCTGTCGCAACGGTGATGTTGGTCTCTCCTGTACTGAACTTGATGTGCTGACTGTGTGCTCTGATCTCACTGAGCGTGAACGTGCTGCCTGTACTGTTTCACTCAACAAGCAGGCCTCAATTATACTGGTTTGAGGCCTGGCTTATCTGACCGCCAAATCTCTGGTTCCTTTGTTAATTTTGGCGGGCTCGTTATTTTTAATATGTTTTAAATCTTTAATGAGCTTCGGGGATGGTCCATCTAACTTTAACGAGCTTCGGGGATGGTCCACCTAACTTTAATTGGCCTTTAACTGGTTTCGGGATTGCCTTGAAACCAGTTTAAAATGTGTAAAACGTTTTGGAAATCTCTCTGATTGGTTTTAAACTGCTGTTTGATTGTCTATTCCTGCTGGGGCCATGTTCTTTCTTTTGTTGACTGTTGGCATGTATTGTTTTATTCATGTTCTTGGTGGCTCTGTGAGTTTCGGCGGGAATAGGTTTTATTGTCTTTATGTAAAGGTTGGGGTGGCCCAAAACATTCCCAGATGGCCCAATACTCAAACTGTCTTTGTTTCGGGGGCCCATCCCACCTCCCCTTTGTCACAGTTTTTGCAGGCCTGAACATGCCTTTTAAAACTAGCCAAATCTTCCTGGAGTTTTGATTTTAAGCCCCTTTGGCCCAATATTAATTCAAACAGTCTTCTTTCTCACTTTGGGCAAATCTGTGTAATTTTGCGAACCTTACAATGTGCAATAACCGCCCATTCTACCCGCTACAGTACAATGCGTTGACCAGATATGCTGCCAGCTCCATATTTATTTTTTGGTAAAGTTTTGTGCTGATCAAGGTGATGGATTCAGAAGGATAGAACATATTTTGTCATCCAAGGGATAATTTTTCTTGAAGAGTGACTATTTTAGTAGCACACATTGCAAGAAGTTGCAGGCTTGGAATGGCCGAATAGCACCCACCTTCTCTGTGATCATTTTTGCCTGAAACGATTGTAGTTGTGTAAATGAAATGTAAATAAAGGTAATGTGACATCACCGCTGCCTGCAACCAGCTTTCCTGCCTTTGCATTGCTCACGGGTCAGGAGCAAGGCCCACCCATAAAACAGGGTGCCAGATTTCAGGGTGAAGTGTTCCTGCAGCATTTTGGTTAAACTGTTACAGGGGTTCATTCCTAAAAATTGTGACAAAACCTTTTGTGGAATTCTACAACAATAGCACAGCAGCATCATAACCTCATGCAGCCAGTATCTTGTCCAGATTGACAGATTGCACAATAGCCTCCTGGGTTTCTTTTTGATTAGGACCTTGAAATAGGAATTTCATGTCCTCCCATTGTCTGTTTTTCTTGCAAGTAATCCAATAGTCTTGGATGCCAAACCATTAGCAGTCAGATCAGCAAAAAAGTGACCGCTCTAATATCAGAATGGCTTAGGAAAATGGAACTGTTGCCTTCCAATTTTTAAAGAGAGAGCTGAAGTTCATCATTTCCAGTCTATTGTGGAGATTTATCATCTGTGCTGTACTCATTTCCTTCTGTGCCACTCTCGCAAAAAAAGTAACTTCATGTATGGTGTACAACAACAACTTGCATTTATATAGCGTCTTTAACATAGTAAAATGCCCCAAGGTGCTTCACAGTAGCGTTATCAAACAAAATACTTAACAAGGGCTTATAAGCTTCTCCAGCATTATTGGCCCAGAAATTCGGGTCGGAGGCTTCCCGCGGGTGCAAGCCTCCTGTTATGTATTATGTGTTCTTCTCCCACCTGCGGTGGCGCTGTCACAGCAGATAAATGGTTGGGTTTGTTCTCTTGGTTGGGTTTTTGTTCTCTTTGTTCTGTACTCTCCAGAACCTTCCTTTTGAATAAAGAAACCTCATGTTTGAATCTCTGGGTTCTGAGCACTAATTGTGTCTAGGTAGAAAGGTACAGACACAACACCTCCGACCTGCACTTGCCTAGCGCGCCGGCTGTTGAGCTGTGGGCCCGCGTGGGATTCCGATCCTGGGCCTCCTCCAACTGCCGGCGCGCAGTGCTTGTTAGTTCGATGCGTCCCTTGGGATCACGTGGGCCATGGAGAGCCAATGGTAGCAGGGAAATGCCCATAGATAAAATTGACAGGAAGAGCTGTCAAAACTATAAACACTATAAGCCCCAAAACATCACTAAAACTTCAAACAAATTTTTTTTTAATCACATTTTAAAAATAACTATAAATTACATAAAATAACTATTTTAAACAATAATTTAAATTTTTGAAAAAATTAATTACATTTTCTAACGGGGCTAAAAATAAACTTACGTTTCTTTAAAGTATTTAAAAATAATAAACCTGTGGAAAAAATGTTTTAATTTTAATTAATGCACCACTTACCTTGTTAAAAGCAGGCTTTGCGCCTGCTTTTACATGGGTAACTCCTGGAGAAACCTGCAAAAAAAACGTAAGTTCCATGCGCACGCGCTGCCTCTCCGGCTTACGCGTTCGACCTCTGAACCCTTTCCTTTAAGGGAATGGAAGTTCCAGTTTCCCGCGCATGCGCAGTGCATGCACGAAACCGCCACTTCCATTGGGCCTACGGATGAGTACCCCGTGCGTACTCACCCGTGGAGACCCGAATTTCTGGGCCATTAACTTAACCAAATCTCCCTCCTTTATATTTGTTTTTATTTATAAGCATGCAAGTATGAAAGCTGGCTGAATTGTGCACTTGCAACATTCTGTACAAATATTGGGATATCAGTAGAAAGCATTTTCCTCTAGGAGGTGTATAAATGAGGCAAATATAAGGACTCCAGGAACTGCAGCCAGTAGTGGTTGAGTAAACTTTATCTTCCAGCTCCCATAACTCTGAAAAGAAGTCCTTCAGGATCAAATCAAACAGTTTGAAGAATTGGAGTGGGACTTTAACATTTGGAAGTACCTGTACTACTGTGAAGTTGGGACACTGGGACAGGATTGGAGTTAACCTGTAAAATGAACATCAGAAACCTGAATAAAAACAGAAAATGCTGTTCATAATCAGCAGGTCAGCCAGCATCTGTGGTGAGAGAAACAAAGTTAACGTTTCAGGTTGATGATCTTTCATCAGAGCTGGAAAAAGTTAGAGATGTAACAAGTTTTAAGCAAGTACAGAGGCAGGGAAAGGGGGGAGGGGAGGAAAGAACAAAAGGGAACATCTGTGATAGGGTGGAAGGCAGCAGAGATTAAATGACAAAAGGGATGATGGTGCAAGGCAAAAGGAGATGGTAATGGAACAAGTAAAGAAACAAAAGATGGATCGAGAGGAGCTGTAAATGGCAACAGCAGAATCATCAGCAACAGCTGCTGTCCTAAAAAATGGGGGCGGAGGTTATGGTCTGAAATTGTTGAACTCGATGTTGAGTCCAGAAGGCTGTAAAGTGTCTAATAGAAAGATGAGGTGCTGTTCCTCAAGCTTCCATTGAGCTTCATTAGAACAGTGTAGAAGGCCGAGGACAGAGAGGTCAGAGTGGGAGTGGGGCAGAGAATTAAAATGACAAGCGACCGGAAACTCAGGGTCACGCTTGTGGACTGAATGGAGGTGTTCCGCAAAGCGATCACCCAATCTGCGTTTGGTCTCCCCAGTGTAGAGGAGACCGCTACATGAGCAGCGAATACAGTATACTAAATTGAAAGAAGTACAAGTAAATCATTGTTTCACCTGGCAGGAGTGTTTGGGGCCCTGGACAGTGGGAAGGTAGGAGGTAAAAGGGCAGGTGGTGCATCTCCTGCGCTTCCACGGGAAGGTGCCTTGGGAAGCGGAGGGGGTGTTGGTGGTGATTCAAGAGTGGACCAGGGTGTCACGGAGGGAACAGTCCCTTCAGAATGCTGAAAGGGGAGGGGAGGGGAAGATGTGTTTGGTGGTGGCATCGCACTGGAGGTGGCAGAAATAGTGAAAGATAATCCGTTGAATGTGGAGGCTGGTAGGGTGGAGGGTGAGAACAAGGGGAATCCTATCGTGGTTCTGGGAGGGTGGGAAAGGGGTGAGAGCAGAAATGCAGGAAATGGGACGGATACGGTCAAGGGCCCTTTTCTGTAATTCTACATTCTACTCACTGCTGGTAAGAAATTATTGTTACAGTCAGAGGGAGCAGCTTTAAATTTAAAAAATCTTGGAAAAGTTCCAGTGGTCTCTGCTGACCCCAGTCGGCGTTCCTTTTTGATCAAATGTAATCTTGCTTATTTAGAAGAGGAGGAAGAACATGCAGGGTGGCTGGGGGATCGAGGTTCGGCATCATATGATGATGATGAAGGCATCAGGTCTCCAGCAGAGCACAAAGCTCCTTCTCTTACCCCTGCTGTCAGTAAGGTCCAAGAGTGTTCACCAGTCCAATAAATCTTTTGACTTGGGTACTACCATTTTTGTTCAAGTATTCCTCCATTTTATAGAGACAAAAGATATGGGGGCGGGGGGTAATTTTAATCTAACTGATCCGCTGGGAAACTGACAGGATGGGATCAGCTGCCCGTCTTAAACCCCACCCGATTTTAATGGACAGTAAAATCGGGCTGGGTGTAAAATGGGCGGCCGATCCCATCCTGCCAGATTCCTACCAAGCACGTTAGGTTAAAATTACCCCCTTTGGTTTGCAAATTGCACTGCGAATATTAGCATACAAACGCTTAACAAGTTCCCATGAAATTCTTTATAACATAAATGGGTTAACTCCTTTGTTCAAATAGCAAAGGAATTTCATAGGAGCTTGTTAAATGTTTGCACAATAATATTCGCGTAGTTTAATTTGAAGGCCATAGCTACACAAATCTGATTTTGTGCTTTAAAAATGTTTTAACTATTAACTGAACAGAGACCATCAGTTGTGCCAGGCTGCTCTGTGAAGTGTTCCCATGCAACTCAGAACTGCTCCCCTGGAAATTAGACCATCCTAAAATACAATCTAGAATTACCAAAACCTGGGAAACCATGACAACAGCTGGGATAGGAGAGCTGATAACATGGTTGGCACCTCCTTATCAAGACTTGGGGGGTGGGAGCTGGGTATCTGGCTTCACGGCCTATTTTGTTTCTAATTGTGCATATGTGTAACCAACTGTGACTGGTCTATGTGCATACATAAGGTACTGATATCATTGTGCTAGTACTTCGGGCATAACCACCAGCCACAGTCCCAGCCAATCACCCATGCACAAATACTGGGATTAAGTAGCAGCCATTCTACACCGGGACTAGGTGCACTGCATGGATGCAAATATGGGACACTGATGCACTTAGGCTTCTTTCTGGTGACAAGGAGGTAGAGTTTTCCTTGGGGTTCTGCCGATCACCCACTGTAACTTCTGTGGAAGATTGGTGGAAACCCTGGAGAAGTGGCATAAACGGCCAAAAAACAGCACATGAAGATGTCCGAGTGGGAACTGAGCTGACCACATGCAGTTATGTGTTGACACTTCATAGTGTCACAACGCCTGCTGAATCTGCATCAGCACCTCTATTAGTGCACTCTCAAAGAATGATGGCACTCTGGAAGACTCTATATTGGGTAGTCTTGGCTGTAGAAAATTAGATTTATGATGAGGTTGCTACCGGCTGCACAAGACCCACACACCAGGAGCAGGCAGTATCAGATCAATATAAAAGCAGCTTTAAACTCTACAATCATAAAAGTGGTTTCTATTTACTCTGTAAAGCAAATGGGGTATAATTCATGATTCAGAATTGAATTATGTGCACTGTAGGCTATAAACAGAGCAAGAGGTGCCAGTACTCCTCATAAAGGAACTTACAGTTGGATTAACAGTCGAGATGGAAATAGTTCTGGTTTTTGAATTTACATAACTGAAGAGTGTTGTTCACTGATCATCCAATTATTTAAATGAAATCAGCTCTATTTTCTGAAGCAGGTCGACCCACAGTTGCGATTCAGACCTTGGGGTGAAGTTTTAAGACCAGTGTTTGATTTATGGTTTGCTGTGAGACATACAGTATGCTGTTTCCAAGCTTACTCTGACAATCTTTTGAATTTCTGTTTGTCTGTCAAACAGTAACTGACACGTTTCACTTACTTCAACTGTTACCAGTGAGCACTACTGTTTCACACTGTACCAATGTAAATTTACTGTTTTCTACTATTCGACATTTTTGGGGAAGTGCAGGATAATTGAGCTTTACTCTGCAAGGCCACTATTGTTGCACAAATTATCAACATAAAAGCATTGAAAAAACAGTTGCACAGTTCAGCTATTAAGACAAATTCGGTATATTCCTGTGACATTGCTGCACTGCGTTTATTCATTACTGACACAGAGACCAAGAATTTCCAAGTATAATTGCTGTGCAACACCACCAAAGGGCTGTATTTGTTTCAGTCTCCACATACCCTCACTCCTCAGTAGTGAAATAATGAATTACCTCGTAACAGTAACAATCTACAAGAAAACATGTAAGTGTCTTTTATTCATAAAGATGCCATGAGATATAACACCTATCAGAGATTCTTCTATATAATTTAAAAATCTCATGATGGTTTACTGGGTAGATATACAGCCATACTGTACTGAGCCATATGTCACAATAGTTCCAGAATTGATCCCTCATCCCCAGTGATGATAAGCCAGTTAATTACAACTGGAGATAAAACCAGTGAAGGTTCTTGTTCCCGATCACTGCTGGAATGTGCATGCATGGACATTAGGTGAGAGTAGGATTGGGCTCACTTAATATCCATAAATTCTTGAATGGCCTGCTGACACTCATTGTTAGGCTCCTACATGCAGAATGGCCATTTGAGTGAGGTATCAAAGGGCTACTTGCCTCCATGGAACAATATCCAGCATAAGTAGGTGCTTTCAGGTGGGTGGGGAGAATTTGGGAAGGGAAACTATTTTTAAAATGTATGGATTACCTTACACTTGAACAGTGAGTGCCAGCAGCACAGGCCATGGATCAAATTTGAGGTTTTCCTTGGTTCTATGGCTATGTTCCACACTAAACAGTGCATTTACCAATTCAACCATTGAAGGCATTCTGCTTTTTCTAAATCTCGGTAACTTATTCACTAACTCCAGTGACACTGACAAACCCATTATAAAGAAGAGCCTCCGCCTCTGTCTTCTGCTGACAGCAGTTATTACAGGTATCAAAATATCTCTCTCCATTGTCATGCTATGTTACTTGATTTATTTTACACAGCTCTGATCTGATAACTGAAAGTTGATTTAACTATAATGCAACAACTTAGATCTCACTTAGAGAGGGGAAAACAACTATATGGTAATATTAACCCTCACACTGCTACCTGGACTGATGGCAGAATAAGGGATTCATTCATTAACATTACAGCCTGGGAAAATGTGTGAGGAGAGCCTGGTCTTTTGCATTTCAATACAATCAGATGAGCACAAAATGAACTCTACATTCATTGGCTAAAACGAAAAGCACAATGAAGAGGTGTTTAAGAAATCACGTCATCAATCTCTTGTCTACAGGATGATGAGTGGGAAGCTGTTTGAGGTTACAGGGAAAGAAAAGGAAGCTATTCAGGATGGAAGAAGTTAGGGTAGGAAATAAAATCATGACAAAATGAACATTCCAGGTAAGGTTAGCTGGTATTGTTGTTGATAACTGGGGAAGAGAACAAGAACAAAACAGCAGAGGAAGACAGAAAGATGACCGATTTGTTTTCTCTCACTGTGTTTGTAGATGTCTATTATACAGTATCAGTCCAACCAGAATGACATAAACCATTCACAAGCTGCACACCTTTTCTAACAAATTAGTCTCCACTCATGACACAAAATGGGAGCTGGGATTTCACGGGTAAGGATGAAGGTTAATCTGAAATAAGAAAGTTGTTTTGGTAGTTACAAATTGACAGTATTTCCTTCCATTGAGACGTCACTTTTTTTTCCAAATTGGTCAGCTTAAATATGGCCAAACCCTAGTTTTCCATGGAAGCTGAAGGATTCTCATGTTCTTGTCAGCTGAGCAAGATGAGAACAGTTCTGTAAATAAGAAATTGGTAGAGCCCCTACTGACAGGTAACAATGGGATAAATGAGGTCTCATTTCTGTATCTGTAGCTTGCCTTTTGTGCCATTTGTCTAGTTAAGAATTAACACACCAGAATGTTCATGGCATCTTTTCCTTCTCCAAAAATATCCCACTCTGGACAGTTAAACTCTTCTTGCAAGGGTGAGCACACTAGGAGAAACCTAAATATGGGAAAATCAGTAATGTTCAACCAAAATTTAAACAAGCTAGGTATACAAAAGACAAAAGGGCTTGAAGAAAAGTCTCTGAAAAAGGATTGGACGCAACTAGTGTGGGGAGGGTGTGGGGGGATTGCCTGCCTGACTACCTTCCATGCTCCAGTGAGGGGTGCATACTTTTCCCAATTTCTTTCTTGGGTTCCTGCTCTGTTCAATCTTGTAGACAGTCTGCACCCTTGCATTGCTGAATCAAACAGGCTTCAAGATTATCTGGGGTAGCCTAGCTTGTTTCATTTTCAGTTCAAAGCAACAGTATTGGAGATTACTGATCTTTGGCCAATGTTATGGAGCCTGTAATTTGACCACACTGTTGACAACCTCAACATCACAACTCCTTAATACATCGCTGCCGTGCAGTACACGGTATTTTCTTTACGTGAAGGTAGAGACTAAATCTACGAACTGCAAAAGAAGACTGCTTCAAAATAAGAACAAAAAAAAAAAATCAGATTATATGCTGATGTTCGCTATGAGGAAACTGCTACTGAAATTCATTTTGCACACAAAGTCTTTATGCTGTAGAAGAGATGGGAGTCATTTCTTTAACAAAAAGAGCAACAAGAAGTCTGGGTTTGACTTTCTCCAAGAACACAGTTAATTGTTTTTGTCCTGCAAATTTTAGCCTTTATTTTTAGCATCCAAAAGACATCCGGAGAAAGAAATCCAAAATCAACTGTCCAAATATTTGTATTTCATTTTTTTTAAACCCAATTTGTAGATAATCTGTAGTTTAACAAGAATTCTATAAAGTTTGAGTATAAAAGATCTTCATGCTATATTTTCTTCAGGAACCCACGGCAGTTTTATTTCAAATGATGCTCAGTCCCTTTCAGACCATCTCTAGGTTTTCTAGCCTGGAATGCTACTTTTTTCTGCTGTGGTGGATTGGATGCGTGCATTGCTTCTTCGCAGAATAGTAATCTGTGAGAGAAACAGAGACAGAGTGAGCACACAAAACCAGTGCAGCCATCAAACACAACACACAGTAACTGTACAAAATGGCATTTACTATGGTGTATGAAATAATTTTGCCCACTTTGGACCTCCTATTCAAAAAGACACATGGGCTCAGATTTTAAAGGGGGGGGCGGGTACAGTGTGCATAACTCCCGAAGCAGGCGGTGAATCCGGGGATTTGGTGGCCCCGCCGATCTTGACAGCCTGGTCTCATTGCCATGAATTGTTTTGCTGATCCGCCCAAACCTGGTCAAATCCACTACCTGGCCGGCTGGTGGGAGTGGGAATTTGGTGGCAAGAGGCCGCAGCCGGGGTCCCAGGTAAGTGGTGAGGGGGGGCTCTGGATGCGATCGGGGGTAGCGGGAGTCTAGGGCGAGAGAAGCCCAAGCCTTTCTTGTGAGGCCCGGAAGAGCTGCTGCTCCTGGCCCACAGGAAACCTAAAATGAAATGTAATTACCTGCCTGAGCCTCTTCTGGCCCACAATCCCTCTTCCTGACAGGTCTGGCCTAACGGGGAAGCTGTCACTGCTCCCCCACTTAGGCCTCTGACTAATATTGCAGTTGGGTTCTGATTACACAATCAGGACCCGATCTGTATATTTAAACAAACAGGACCCCACTGACTTCCTGTGGGTATCCCGCTCGCCTGCTCTAAAGAGCAAGTTAACATTGGGAGATGGTGGGAAGGCAGCAAGATCAGAAGGCGTAAGTGACTGCCCTCATTTTAACTGACCCCCCCCACCCGGCTCGGTTGCTGTCAGGCCCAGGGGGGTACTGGGGGAGTTAAAATCGTGTCCATGGTTCAAATGTGTACTGCTCCACCCCAAAGAAAGCAGTATCTTATTTTAAGCCAGCTTCACTCATTAAAATACCAATAAGTGCTGCTTAAAATACCAAGCAATTATAAAGTAATATCTTCATACAACTTCAACAGTGGAACATAAATGTTTTGGGCATTCAAAGAATACTTTTCCATTTAAAATTATAGGCACACTGCCACTAGAGGTAGCTGATCAGCTATATAAGTACAACAGCCCCAGGCGGGTCATGTTTATTGGTTGGGTAATAAAAAACATTATGTTCACCATTGGCGACATGCTGTGCTACAGCGGCACGCAGTGAAAGGATACAATTGTGATCCACTTCCTGAAGTGCTGAGCTCCTGATCACAGTTGTGTTACTCAGGGCAGGTGGGTGCTGAGCACAGCAGAGGCCAGCCAATTTCCCTAGAGAGGGATACAGTGATGAGAGGGAAAATCATCCATGGGCCACTCGGCACATCTTCTGGAGACTCGACAGGAGACAGTAATATAGATGGAGCACTGCAGCTTCCTTCCTGTAATCCGTCATTTAAAATGCCTGAACAAGGTGCTGCCGTAATAAACTGTAATACATGCAGCAGTATTTAAAACTGGTGAGGATTTTATATTTAGTCGGTAAAGCAATTAAATCCAGTACAGGTATTTAAGTTTCCCCCCCAAAAAAATCTTTACATGCTTTTTAAATTACAGCTTTAAAAATAAAATTGTGGAGTATGTGATAATGCAAGTGCACTCCACAGCATGGGGGTGGGGGAGGTATTGCCCCATAGAACACTTCCCCATATAGGATCCCTTAATGGTTTGAGTGCCTGTGGACCCAGCTATTAATTTTATTCTTTTTCTATCCTATTTAACATAAAATTAAATCTAAATAAATGTCAGAAGGAATGAGTGCTGTACATCAAATACTGCTACCTGTACATTGAATAATGCTGCGTGTACTTCTATCATTTTGGTTATTTTCTTCACAAATTCAGTTAAGACCTGCTTGAGGAGGCTATTTTATAGTGAACACTGCCACCATCTTTATACCGTTTCTGTAATCACTCTAAATGTATTTGCAGTTAGTCGTCTTTGTTTAAAACCTTCTCCTGTAATGTGTGAAGTTTGGCAGCTATTTTTGCCACAGCCACAAGAACCTATCAGTAATTTTGGGTGCATATGTAAGTGTGAAACTGCCTAGGAAAAGGATGTTGGGTTTAACATCAATTGTTTTACAGGACACTATATAAAAAGAAAAAGGGTGGCTAAAGTGAACGTTGGTCCCTTAGAGGATGGGACCGGGAAACTAGTGGTGGGGAACATGGAGATGGCAAAGACGCTGAACAAATATTTTGTATCAGTCTTTACAGTAGAGGACACTAAAAATATCCCAACACTGGACAAACAGGGGGCAATGGTTGGGGGGTGGGGGGTGAAAGCTAAACACAATTAAAATCACTAAGGAGATGGTACTCAGTAAAATAATGGGACTTAAGGCGGATAAATCCCCCGGACCTGATGGCCTACATCCTAGGGTCCTGAGAGAAGTGGCGGTAGCGATTGTGGATGCATTGGTGATTATTTTCCAAAACTCCCTGGACTCAGGAAAGGTCCCAGCAGATTGGAAAACTGCTAATGTAACACCCTTATTTAAGAAGGGAAGTAGACAGAAAGCCGGAAACTATAGACCAGTTAGCCTAACATCTGTGGTTGGCAAAATGTTGGAGTCCATTATTAAGGAAACAGTAACAGAGCATTTGGATAAACATAATTTAATAGAACAGAGTCAGCATGGTTTTATGAAGGGGAAGTCATGTTTGACAAATTTGCTCGAATTCTTTGAGGACGTAACATACAGGGTGGATAATGGGGAACCAGTGGATGTAGTGTATTTGGACTTCCAAAAGGCATTTGACAAGGTTCCACACAAAAGATTACTGATCAAGATAAAAAATCACAGGATTGGGGGTAATATACTGGCATGGGTGGAAGATTGGCTATCTAACAGAAAACAAATAAATGGTTCGTTCTCGGGCTGGCACTCAGTAACCAGTGGTGTTCCGCAGGGGTCAGTGCTGGGACCCCAACTCTTTACAATCTATATTAACGATTTGGAGGAAGGGACCGAGTGCAACATATCCAAGTTTGCCGACGATACAAAGATGGGAGGGAAAGCAGTGAGTGAGGAGGACATAAAAAACCTGCAAAAGGACATAGACAGGCTAAGTGAGTGGGCAGAGATTTGGCAGATGCAATATAATGTTGGAAAGTGTGAGGTTATGCATTTTGGCAGAAAAAAATCAAAAAGCAAGTTATTATCTAAATGGAGAGAAACTGCAAAGTGCTACAGTACAAAGGGATCTGGGGGTCCTGGTGCATGAAACACAAAAAGTTAGTATGCAGGTGCAGCAGGTGATCAGGAAGGCCAATGGAATCTTGGCTTTTATTGCAAGGGGGATGGAGTATAAAAACAGGGAAGCCTTGCTGCAGTTATACAGGGTATTGGTGAGGCCACACCTGGAATACTGCGTGCAGTTTTGGTTTCCATATTTAAGAAAATATATACTTGCTCTCGAGGCAGTTCAGAGAAGGTTCACTCGGTTGATTCCGGAGATGAGGGGGTTGACGTATGAGGAAAGGTTGAGTAGGTTGGGACTCTACTCATTGGAGTTCAGAAGAATGAGAGGCGATCTTATCGAAACATAGAAGATTGTGAAGGGGCTTGATCGGGTGGATGCGGTGAGGATGTTTCCACTGATGGGTGAGACTAGAACTAGGGGGCATAATCTTAGAATAAGGGGCTGCCCTTTCAAAACTGAGATGAGGAGAAACTTCTTCACTCAGAGGGTAGATCTATGGAATTTGCTAACCTAGAGAGCTGTGGAAGCTGCAACATTAAATAAATTTAAAATGGAGATAGACAGTTTCCTAGCAGATAAGGGAATTAGGGGTTACGGGGAGAGGGCAGGGAAGTGGACGTGAGTCTAGATTCGGATCAGCCATGATCCTATTGAATGGCGGAGCAGGCCCGAGGGGCCGTATGGCCTACTCCTGCTCCTACTTCTTATGTTCGTATGTAGTCTAGAAAAGACAACTACAACTTAAGAGATCTTTCATGGTTTTGTACTTTTTACTTTACAATATTCAGCATTAGTAATTTACAGAAGATTTGAGATACCAAAGTTCATATTTTGAAAGCTGTATAGGTCAATAAACTCTGTTTGGATTAAAACTCCAAGACACTGTTGTGTAGTGATAGGATGCAGGCAGGGAAAACCACAAAAGAATACAGTATAAAAATAGAAAGACTTCTCGGTCCACTTTTAACCCGGTTGGGAATTGGGTGGGCAGGGACAGAGGAGAGTGCCAAGTCCTCTGGACCTCGGCAGCATGAGACTCAGGCAATTTTAACACCTGTGCTTCATCTTCAGGACCCAGTCAGTTCGGGAAGGGGGGCCATGGGAGGCTTAATCTTTCCTTGTGAGGCCTGGAGGAAATATTGACCTTTTTCTCCTTGGGTGTAGATTGAGTTTGTTGGCAAGGGCTGTGGAAAGGGTTGAAGTGCAGGAAAGGAGCTGAAATATGGAAGTTTACTTTAAGCAGAGGGAATATGTGGCATATTCTTGGTGGGGGAGGGGGGATCAATGCAAAATAGCAAAAATAAAGTTGGTCAGTGGCAAGATGTGCCCATTACTGGAATTAATTCTAAAACAGTGCAACATCAATCTCCATGACTGTACATCAACTCCCTCCATGACACCTGCTTCCTCTTCATCATCCTCTTCCAGTGGGTCTGCACTCCTTTGTGTGCAGCAAGCATCAGACCATGCAACTGCCACCTGTTCTTTTAATCAGATGGTGGCTGTCAGCCCTGAACAGGGCCACTCTCCTTTGGTGTACATCCTGGAGATGCATCTCCACCTTTACAGCATCAGGAGTGTTACCCACAGGTTTCTGTTGGGCCATTGTGAACAAGAAGTCCATTTTTCTGCCAAAGCTGCAACTTCTCCTTTAATGGTGAGCTGTAGTCATTTAATAGCTGCTGCCTTGCTCCCATCCAAGTGGCTGCAGGCCAAGCTCGCTAGCCAAACTGTTCTTGTATAAATAGCCTATTCAAATTAGGAGGGGGGGATCAATTGCAAAATGCCATGTAGCATGCCCCAAGCTCCCAGCACAGGTGCAGCTAAAAATGCTAAAAAAAAACCTCTCAAAGTTTAAAAAGCTGAATGCCTTTCAGTGACAGATTTGCAATTCTGGTTCCTCCAGTACTTGTGTGAATTCATTTAAATCTTATGTATAATTTTATTGTACTGCTTATATGGGATTTCATTCAATTTATTAAAGTTCACTTTACTTAGCTCTGATTGGCTGATTAGATCTTCTGATTCACTCCCAACCATGGCCCTCCCAATTACATACCTGATTGGCTGAGTAAATCATGTGATCAACTCTGAGTGTTAGTCCTCCAAGCAGCATTGCCCAGATCTGTTCTAATCCTGCTCTTCCCCATCCCTGCAAGTGCCCAGACTACCATCAATTTAAAAATAATTTTACATTTATATACATCAGAAGTCCTCTGTCGACAACAATCTGGAACTGAAGTAACTCATTGTATTTGACACTAGCAATGCACTGGCCGGCTGTATTTGCAGCATTGTTATTGAACTGCATTCCTTACCGTTGGGAGCACTGAAGCTCTACAAGTGCCGTTTCACCAGATGCCCTTGAAATATAGGAAAGCTAAATGGTTCCCACTGATGGCTCTTAGGATTGGGAGCAGCATTTTGGGTCTGGCTGGAGCTGGGGAGTCCTCTCGGCCATCTTTTGCCTGTATGGACCTCAGCCCAGCACTGGGCAAGATCTCGACCACATTGTTGTTAAGTCATGAATGCTGAATGTGAAACGTTTGCATTATCATACTGTTGCCAAATCTGCCTTGCAATACAAACAGGCAATTTGGCACTAAGAGGAATCAGCACAATTATGTAACTACTTCCAATGTACAAGAGCAATTAGAATCACGGTTTATTAGTACCAAGTGGTGGTTGTTCATACAATAAAATGTAACTGTTTAAGTTCACCTTTTCCAATTACATTTCAACAGCCAAGTTAGAACCTGGGTGAAATCAGTGTAATTTTTTATATATATATATTTTAAACTCTACATTACATTACACACACAATAGTGAAATGGGTTCAAATTCTAGAAACTTCCAATAAGGACTCAGCTGGGAGGAATTTTAGATGTTATAAAACACAATGGGAGCCAGGTATAATACAAACCACCAGGGAGGATTTTTAAACACTAAATTCAAGTAATCGTTCACATTTAAACTAGTACCAAATGCCTTTTTTAAACTTCAGAGACAGTCTAAATCAGAGACAAAAGTTTATTTTTTATTTTTTTAAGAACAAGACAAATGACTGAGTTTTGAAAACTTTGAGTAAACAAACCGAGATGAATTGCATACACCTGTGATTGTTTATATTATTAGGGTCCTAAATTCATTACAGCTGTACAAACAACTCCCTGTACAGTAACTTTTTGTGCTTTAAATAAATTGAGAAGATGGTATTGATGGGAAACCTGGTGATGGGTAAAACTGGCTAGTAGACTGGTCAGGAGGGAGGGCGGGGGAAGGGGGTAGCAAATGTAACACGATTAAGGAAGGGGGAGTGGGAGGAGATCATTAGGACCTAAAAACAGGCTGCATTGCAGGTCAGGCCACATTATACTGTGCCCATTGCCCCACTCTCACCTCAATGCTCACACCTAATCATGCTCCATGCTTCCAGAAACCAGCTCCTTAATATTTCCAGACCAAATGACCTTCAATGCTTAGGACCATCAGCTTCTCAATCATGCAGACTCCAGGACACCCTCCCACACCCGCGATAGCCCTCCAATGATCACACCCCTGGGATTCGCTCCAAACTGTGTACAGTTTTGGTCCCCTTATAAGGAGGGATATACTTTCATTGGAGACAGTTCAGAGAAGGTTCACTAGGTTGATTCCTGCGATGGAAGGGTTGTCTTATGAGGAAAGGTTGCGCAGGTTGGGCCTATACTCATTGGAGTTTAGAAGAATGAGATTGAAACATATAAGATTCTGAGGAGGTTGGACTGGGTAGATGCTGATAGGATGTTTGCCCTTGTGGGGGAATATAGAATGAGGGGGCATTGTTGTGTCTGTGTATAAGACACAGACTGCAGGAGAACGGTACAACAGGTGTTTACTCAACGTGGCTCACACTGCAACTGATCCGTACAGTTTACTACTCAGGGCTATATACAGGTGTGGTCACTGCCGGTACTGCAGTATACAGTATACATGAGCTGTAAAAGATAGTTCCCCCCTTAAAGGTATATACATTACAATTCCTCCCCTTTTAGATTAACAGTACCATAACACTCATTTAACAATTAAATATCAAACTAATTACAATTAACACTTTTAACATGCAACGTTAGCTGAAAATAGTCCATTTATATATTCAGTCTTTGGGGAGGCTTCCTGATCCTTTCTGGATAGCGCCTTTCCCGAGTGTCTTGCTCTTGGTGCGGAGGCGATTCTGGCCCCCTGTCGTCGGTTGGTTCATCAGCTTCCGATGCTACTGTTTCTGGGGTAGATGCGACCTGTACGTCGGGTTCCTCACCAGGTACGTATGGGCGAGGCATGGGGTTGACTTGTTTCTGTGACTCTAGGATCTGGTCAGCATGGCGTCTCACGATGCTCTCCCCAACGTCCACTGTGTACATTATTGGGCCCTGCCATGTGCATATCGTTCCTGGCTGCCATTTTTCTGTTCGGTAGTCGCAGGCCAAGACTGGTTGCCCGACATTGAAGCTCCTGGTTGGCTTCTCATGGATGTGCTGGAATTGCTTACTCTCAACATCTCTTCGTACGTTTGGTCTGAGCAAATCCAGGCGAGATCTTAACCTTCGGTTAAAGAACATCATGGCTGGGGCCTGGTTGGTGACTGCATATGTCGCATTCCGGTAGGCGAACAGGAAATTGTCCACCTTGTGCTGCAGCGGAATGTTGTCATTGTACATAGCCTTTATTGCCTTCTTAAAGGTTTGTACGAACCTCTCAGCCAATCCATTTGTGGCTGGATGATACGGGGCGGATGTGTAATGCCTTACCCCATTCTTTTTCAAGAACCTCCGGAACTCTTCGGACACAAACTGTGGTCCGTTGTCGGAGCAAATCTGTTCTGGCAAGCCATTCCTGGCAAAAATGGTCCGTAGGACTGCAATAGTTTTCTCCGTGGTGGCGGAGGACATTTTGATGACCTCAGGCCATTTCGAGTGCGCATTCACGGCTATTAAAAACATTGAGTCCATGAATGGACCAGCAAAATCAATAGGCACCCGTTGCCATGGAGATGAGGGCCACTCCCATGGGTGTAGAGGGGCCTGTGGTGGTGCATTTAGGACTTTCTGGCATCCTGAGCAGCTCTTGGTCAGGTCCTCGATTTGTTTATCGATTCCCGGCCACCACACAAGCCCTGGCTAGGCTTTTCATTTTTACCCCTCCCAGATGACCCTCATGAAGCTCATTGAGCACTCTATCCCTTAACTTGGGTGGAATTACCACTCGGGATCCACACATCAAGGTCCTGACAGCTGTTCTCTTCTTGTCGAGAATGCTGGCAACAGTGAGTCGCCATGTGCTGGCCATCCCTTCACCGTCAAATCATATACCCGAGACAGTGTCGGGTCATTTCGGGTTTCCTTTTCGATACAAGCGTTAGTTACTGGTAGGTATTCAACTATAGTCGAATGGAATATTTCGACAGGATCCACTGCTGGTGCTTCCTCCGCAGTAGGCAGTGGCAGGCGTGATAGCCCATCAGCATTTCCATGCTGTTTCGTGCCCTTATATTCAATCTCAGTGGTGTGCCCCTAGAAAAAGTGACCATCTTTGTAGTCGTTGCGCAGTCATCACCGGAACGCCCTTCTTTGGATTAAAAATGGAGACAAGAGGCTGGTGATCAGTCAGCAAGGTGAATTTCTGCCCGTGCAGATAGTGATTGAACTTTTTCACTCCCCACACTAGGCCGAGGGCCTCCCCGTCAATCTGGGCATAGTTACGCTCGGCTGAGGTTAGTGATCGTGACGCAAAGGCTATTGGCCTCTCTGAGCCATCCGAGAATTTGTGCGACAGCACAGCTCCAATGCCGCAGGGTGACGCATCACATGCCAACCGAATTGGTAATGCCAGGTTGTAATGGGCCAACACCTCCTTTGATGTGATTAGTGTTTTGCTCTTCTGGAAAGCTCGTCTACATTCGTCACTCCACTTCCATGGCACCCCAGTTTGCAGTAGGGTGTTGAGTGGGTGTAGTATTGTAGACAAATTTGGCACGAACTTATGGTAGTAGTTTACCAGCCCGAGGAACGACCTCAGTTGTGACACATTTTCCGGTGCTGGAGCCTTGACTACTGCCTCAATCTTCTCTGGGGACTTATGTAACCCCTCTTTATCGATAACGTGGCCACAATACGAGATCGGTTTTCTAAAAAACTCGCATTTGGGGCGGTTAGCTCGGAGCCCATATTCCTGCAATCTAGTGAGCACCTGCTCCAGATTGGCAAGGTGATCACTGTCATTTTCGCCCGTGACCAGGATGTCGTCCAAATAACACTGGGTCCCTGGGATCCCTTGCAGGACTTGTTCCATTGCCCTCTGCCAAATAGCAGGAGCTGATGCTACCCCGAATACCAGCCGGTTGTATTGGTAGAGACCTTTATGGGTGTTGATTGGGAGGTATTTTTTTGATGCTTCTTCTACCTCCATTTGCAGATACACCTGGGCCAGATCAATCTTAGTGAAGCGTTTCCCTCCAGATAGCGAGGCGAAAATATCTTCAATCCGCAGAAGTGGATGTTGTACGGTGTGAAGGACCGGGTTCACTGTTACCTTAAAGTCCCCACAGATGCGAACCTTCCTCGGTTCCCCAGGCGTGCTGCTCAACGACTTTTTCATCACAGGGACGATGGATGTAGCCCACTTGCTCCATTCTACCTTGGACAGTACACCTGAACGTTCCAGACTTGCCAGCTCTGCTTCGACGGCTGGGCGGATCGCATCTGGCCTTAAAAAATTTTGGGCTTGCGTTTTCTTCAATTTTAATCGTCGCTGTCATACCTTTTAGTGTTCCGAGTCCTTGCTGGAACACTTCTTTCACTTCAATTAGGATCTTTGACAGTCGCCCAGGTGTGACGTCGTCATCCTTTTTGTCAGCCACAGTCAGTGCCTGTATGGAATGCCAATCCAGTTGTATTTTCCGGATCCATTCACGTCCCAGTAATGGTGGTCCTCCATCTTGCAATACATACAAGTCTAGTTTTGGTGTTTCCTTACCGTTATATATAACGGTCACCCTTATTTTTCCTTTGGGGTAGACTTTTTGTCCCGTGTACGTCTTCAAAATAATGTGTGTCTCTTAAGGGTATGTGTGAGAATAGCCGCTCATAGTCCCGTCGGTTTATGACTGTTAGGGCTGATCCTGTGTCCAATTCCATCTTTACCTGGACTCCTGCTATCTTGAGTGACCCAAATGGTTCGGTGATCCTCCATTGTGATCACATTATGTAGTTTCAGACAACTCAGTTCCCTGCTTTCGGAGTCGTTATCACTCTTTTGTTCGTCTGAACTATTCTCCGTCATCTTAAGTACCTTCTTGTACTTTTCTTTGGTAGGTTTCTTATTGCTGGTTTTCTTTCCCGACCTGCAGACTCGTGCTATGTGTCCTACTTTTCCACACTGTCTGCACACTTTGTCTTTGAACCAGCAATCATTCTGGTCGTGTGTTGTTCTGCCGCAGCGATAGCACTTCTCTGTTCCATATGACATTTCGTTTGTGCCATATTCTTGCGGTCTCTGTTGTATCTCTGCAGCGCCCCGTGCTGCTGCTTCATATGATACCGCAATGCTGAAAGCCTTTTCCAGCATAAGGTCCTTTTCAGATAAAAGCCGTTTCTGGGTTCCTTCACTTTGAAGCTCACACACAAACTTGTCCCTTAAGGTATCTGCCAGTCCCGCTCCAAACTGGCAGTGTTTCAATAGTTTGCGCAGTTCTGTTAAATAATCAGCATTGCTTTCATCCTTATGCTGGTTCAGTTTGTGAAACTTGAATCTTTCTGCTATCAGCAGCGGTGTGGGGTTTAAATGTTCCTGTAGTATCGTTACTGTAGTGTATGTGCTTTAAGTCAGAACTACTTTTTACAGCTCCTGTATACTGTAGTACCGGCAGTGACCACACCGGTATATAAACTGTGCGCATGCCTCTGTACCCCAGTCTAGAGATTACCCTCCTCCAGTAAAGACCTGTTATTTGTTTATGTACAGCATCCGTGTAATTATTTATCCACTGAACCACGGATCTAACAGTGGCGACGAGTGTTGATGCAAATCTACCTGCAACATAAAAAAAGTCGAGTCCAGGAACACGGGCGTCGACCACGAGCAACCGCCCAGCAGTCAGGCAGAGATGCAACTTCGCTGGCGAGGCTGTGGAGAGCCGGGCTTGGTTCCCCAGCCACAACGACAGGTCCAGAGCAGACCCTTTCCGAGCAGCGGTGGCTGGAGCCGACCGACGGCAGAGAGAGAGAGAGAGCCGGGCAGCGTTGACGGGGTAAGAAAGAGGGTGAAGAGAGCAGGGCGCAGCCGGGGGTTGATCACCGAGTGGCGTCGAGGAAAAATACTGCAAACCGGAGAGAGGGTACGAAACAGCCGGGTTCTAGACTGAGCGGCGTCGACAAATATCAAGAGAAGAACGCGCAGAGCACAGCCAGGGATCACGGGCTGATCAGGGTCCGCGGGGCGAAGCAAGGGGAGACGCCACTGAGAAGCAGGGAGAAGCCATTGAGCCGCGGAGAAGCAGGGAGAGCGCGGGAGGCGCCATTGAGCCGAAGAAGAGCGCGGGAGACGCCATTTTGCGAAGCCGCAGCGGAGAAGACGGGCGAGCGCGGGAAGGAAGGAAAGCGCGGGAGACGCCATTTTGTGCCAGCGGAGAAGAAGGGGAAGCGCGGGAGGCGCCATTGGTGATAGTTAACGCACAACCAAGGATGCCGAAGAGTGGCAGTATCTCTACGTTCGACAATGAAGTCGAAGATTGGGCGACATATGTGGAACGTATTGAGGTGTACTGCAGGGCGAATGAAGTGCCAGATGCTAATAAAGCACTGGTTCTGTTAAATTCCATGGGTGCAAAAACTTATGGGTTACTGCGGAATCTAATAACCCCAGAGAAGCCGGTAAACAAGAATTTTGAAAGCATAGTAGAAATCCTACAGGACCACAAACCCCACACCGCTGCTGATAGCAGAATGATTTAAGTTCCATAAAAGGAACCAACACAAAGACGAAAGCAATGCTGAGTACCTAACGGAACTGCGCAAGCTGTCGAAATACTGCCAGTTTGGAGCGGGACTAGCAGACACGTTAAGGGACAAGTTTGTGTGTGGGCTACAAAGTGAAGGAACCCAGAAACGGCTTCTATCAGAAAAGGACCTTACGCTGGACAACGCTTTCAGTATGGCAGTATCACACGAAGCAGCCGTAAGGGGCGCTGCAGAGATACAACGGAGACTGCAAGAATATGGCACCAACGAAATGACCTATGGAACAGGGAAGTGCTAGCGCTGCGGCAGAACAACACATGACCAGAAAGATTGTTGGTTCAAGGACCAAATGTGCAGACAGTGTGGGAAAGCAGGACACATAGCAAGAGTCTGCAGGTCTGGGAAGAAAACCAACAGTAAGAAATCTCCACAGGAGAAGTACAAAAAGGTACACCAGGTGATGGACAGTGGTTCAGACGAACAGAAAAGTGACAGACTCCGGAAGCAAGGAGCTGGGTTGTCTGAAACTACATAATGTAACCGAAATGGAGGATCACCAGACTATCTGGGTTACACTCAAGATAGATGGAGTCCAAGTGGAAATGGAATTGGACACAGGGTCAGCTCTAACAGTCATAAATCAACGAGACTACAAGCGGCTATTTTCACACATACCCTTGAAAGCTACAGAGATTGTCTTGAAGACGTATACGGGGCAAAAAGTCTACCCCAAAGGAAAAATAAGGGTGAAAGTGACATATAAAAGACCAGGAAATACCTAAAATGGATATATATGTATTGCCAAATGGAGGACCACCACTGCTAGGACGTGAATGGATCCGGAAGATACATTTAGATTGGCATTCCATACAGGCACTGAAGGTGGAGGCCAAAAAGGATGACGACGTCACACCTGGACGACTGTCAAAAATGCTAACTGATGCAAAAGAAGTGTTCCAGGAGGGACTAGGAACACTAAAAGGAGGAACAGCAACAATTAAAATAGAGGATAGAGGATAATGCAAGCCCAAAGTTTCTGAAGGCCAGACCAGTGCCTTATGCGATCAGGCCAGCGGTTGAAGCGGAGCTGGAAGGGTTGGAACGTTCAAGAGTACTGTCCAAAGTGGACTGGAGCGAGTGGGCTACACCCATCGTTCCTGTAATGAAGAGGTCGTTGAGTAATACGCCTGGGGAACTAAAGAAGGTCCGCATCTGTGGGGATTTTAAGGTGACAGTGAACCCAGTCCTTCACACGGTGCAATATCCGCTTCCACGAATTGAGGATATTTTCGCCTCGCTATCTGGTGGTAAACGCTTCACCAAAATTGATCTTGCCCAGGCGTACTTGCAAATGGAGGTAGAAGAAGCTTCGAAACATTACCTTACGATCAACACCCATAAAGGTCTCCATCAATACAACCAGCTGGTGTTTGGAGTAGCCTCGGCTCCGGCTATCTGGCAAAGGGCGATGGATCAGGTCCTGCAAGGGATTCCAGGGACCCAGTGTTATTTGGACGACATCTTGGTCACGGGCGAAAATGACGGTGATCACCTCGCTAACTTGGAGAAGGTGCTCGCCAGATTAAAGGAATATGGGCTACGAGCTAATCGCCACAAGTGCGAGTTTTTCCAGAAACAGATCTCGTATTGCGGCCACGTCATCGATGAAGAGGGGTTACATAAGTCCCCTGACAAGATTGAGGCAGTAGTCAAGGCTCCAGCACCGGAAAATGTGTCACAACTGAGGTCGTTCCTCGGGCTGGTAAACTATTACCACAAGTTCTTACCAAATTTGTCTACGGTATTACACCCGCTGAACACCCTACTGCAAACAGGGTTACCATGGAAGTGGGATGACGAACGTAGACGAGCTTTCCAGAAGTGTAAAGAATTGATCACATCAAAAGAGGTGTTGGCCCATTTCAATCCAGCACTACCAATTCGTTTGGCATGTGATGCATCACCCTACAGCATTGGAGCGGTGCTGTCGCACAAATTCCCAGACGGGTTGGAGAGGCCAGTAGCCTTTGCGTCTCGGTCACTAACCTCAGCCGAGCGCAACTACGCCCAGATTGACAGGGAGGCCCTCAGCCTAGTATGGGGAGTAAAAAAATTCAACCACTATCTGCATGGACAGAAGTTCACCTTGCTGACTGACCACCAACCACTTGTCTCCATCTTTAATCCTAAGAAGGGCGTGCCAGTAATGACTGCACAGCGGTTACAAAGATGGTCCCTGTTTCTAGGGGCGAATCAATATGAAATAGAATATAAAGGCACGAGACAGCATGGGAACGCTGATGGGCTATCGCGCCTGCCACTGTCTACTGTGGAGGAAGCACCAGCAGTGGACCCTATCGAGATATTTTATTCGTCGATAATTGAACGATTGCCAGTAACAAACGCGGATATAGAGGAGACCCGCAATGATCCGACACTGTCACGGGTATATGATTTGACGGTGAGGGGATGGCCAACACATGGCGACTCACTGTTGCCAGCATTCTCATCCAGAAGAGAACAGCTGTCAGTATGCCAGGGGACAGTGATGTGTGGATCCAGTGGTGATTCCACCCAAGTTAAGGGAGAAAGTGCTAAATGAGCTACATGAAGGTCATCTGGGGGGAGTGAAAATGAAAAGCCTAGCTAGGGCTTATGTGTGGTGGCCGGGAATCGATCAACAAATCGAAGACCTAACTAAGAGCTGCTTAGGATGCCAGGAGGTCCAAAATGCACCACCACATGCCCCTCTACACCCATGGGAGTGGCCCTCCTCTCCATGGCAACGGGTGCACATTGATTTCGCTGGTCCATTCATGGACTCAATGTTCTTAATAGCAGTGGATGGTCATTCAAAGTGGCCTGAGGTGATAAAGATGTCTTCAACCACTACAAAGAAAACAATTGCAGTCCTACGGACCATATTTGCCAGAAACGGTTTGCCAGAGCAGATCTACTCTGATAATGGACCACAGTTTGTGTCCGACGAGTTCCAAAAATTCATGAAAAGGAATGGGGTAAGGCATTACACATCCGCCCCGTATCATCCAGCCACCAATGGATTGGCTGAGAGGTTCGTACAAACCTTTAAGAAGGCGATAAAGGCCATGTGCCACGAGGAAATTCCACTACAGCATAAGATGGACAATTTCTTATTAGCCTACCGAAATGCGACACATGCAGTTACCAACCAGACCCCGGCCATGATGTTCTTTAACCGAAGGTTGAGAGCTCGTCTGGACTTGCTCAGACCAAATGTGCGAAGAAATGTTGAGGACAAACAATTCCAGCACATCAACGAGAAGCTGACAAGGAGCTTCAATGTAGGGCAACCAGTCTTGGCCCGGGACTATCGAACAGAGAAGTGGCAACCCGGAACGATATGTACAAGGCAGGGGCCATTAATGTACACAGTGGATGTCGGGGAGAACATTGTGAGACGCCACGTCAATCAGATCTTAGCATCACAGGAATGCGTCAACCCCATGTCTCGAGTACCTGGGGATGAACCACATACCGGTAGCATCTACTTCAGACCCAGTAGCAGTGGAACCCGATGAACTACCCTATGAAAGGGGGTCAGAATCGCCTCTGCACCAAGAACAAGAACCTCCGGAAAGGCGCTATCCCGAAAGAGTCAGGAAGCCACCCCAAAGACTGAATCTATAAATGGACTTTTGTTATTGAATGTACATGTAAAAATGTAATTGTTATTTGAATATTAAGGGGGGTATTATTAATCTAAAAAGGGAGGAATTGTAGTGTATGTGCTTTAAGTCAGAACTACTTTTTACAGCTCCTGTATACTGTAGTACCGGCAGTGACCACACCAGTATATAAGCTGTGCGCATGCCTCTGTACCCCAGTCTAGAGATTACCCTCCTCCAGTAAAGACCTGTTATTTGTTTATGTACAGCATCCGTGTAATTATTTATCCACTGAACCACGGATCTAACAGTTACTATGTCTTCAAAACTCTTTTCCATTGGCTTCATTGGGGGTTACTAGATGTCGTAATAACCCATACGTCTTTGCACCCATTAAATTTAACAATACCGACGCTTTCTTGTCATCTGACACCTCATTTGCCTTGCAGTATACCTCTATTCGTTCGACATATGTAGTCCAATCTTCGACTTCATTGTCAAATGCGGTGATACTGCCACTCTTCGGCATTTTGGGTGTGGTTTAAAATGGCGTCTCCCGTGCTTTCCTTCCTCCCCCGCTGCTGCCAACGCCGCTCCCGGCGGTTCTCGTGGCAATGGCGGCGCCCTGTAGGTTTCGCGCGCTTCTCCTGCGTTGCTGCCAACGCCGCTCTCGGCGGTCCTCGTGGCAATGGCGGCGCTTCACGGGTTTCTGCGCGTCTCTCTCTCCCTCTCTTCGACGCTGCTTGGCCCCTGAACACCGGCTGCGCCCTGCCCTCCCTCTCTCCCCCGTCGACGCTGCTCGGCCCTTTGCTGTGCCGCTCGGTCGGGCTCTAGCCTGCCGCTGTCCGGGAAAGGTCTGCGCACTACCTGTTGCCAGCCCGTTTCGCTGGACCACCTCGACTGGAAAGCCAAGCCTGGCTCTCGACAGCCTCCCCCGCAATTCTCGAGTCTCTGCTGGATGACTGGGCGGTTGCCCGTGGTCGACGCCCGAGTCTCTGGCCTTGACCTCCAATCCACTGATCTCCAGGAACGAATCCCCGGGAGGTGATGCAGAGTTGCAGGTAGGTTCGAACTTGCCTTGTCGCCAATGTTGTGTCCGTGTATAATAAGACACAGGCTGCAGGAGAACGGTACAACAGGTGTTTACTCAACGTGGCTCACACTGGAACTGATCTGTACAGATTACTACTCAGTACTATATACAGGTGTTGTCACTGCCGGTACTGCAGTATACATGAGCTGTATAGTTCCCCCCTTAAAAGTATATACATTACAGGCATAGTCTCCGAATAAGGGGTCGCCCATTTACGACAGAAATGAGGAGGAATTTCTTCTCTCAGAGGGTTGTGAATCTTTGGAATTCTTTACCCCAGGGAGCTGTGGAAGCTGAGTCATTGAATATATTCAAGGCCGAGATAGACAGATTTTTGAGCAGCAGGGGAGTCAAGGGTTATGGGGAGCGGGCAGGAAAGTGGAGTTGAGGCTAAAATCGGATCAGCCATGAATGGAGGAGCAGGCTCGAGGGCCCAAATGGCCTGCTCCTGCTCCTATTTCTTATGTTATGCAAGTCCTTTCAGACTCCAGAACGACCACAACTGATCTGCCAAACCCCAGAATCACACAGTAAACCAAACCCTCCACAGTAGTACTAGACCCCAGAACTGCTCCAATCCAACCAAAGCCCAGCAATGCCTATAACTGTTGCCAAGGTCCACAACCCCATCTCCCACTACTACTAAACCCCACATATCTACTTCCAACCCACTATGTGTCACCTACCATTTTTCCTGGGCTTTATAAAAGGCGATATAAAATTAAATCCTGACTAAAGCAACATTAATGAATGGTTAAGCCCACTGATTTACAGCTTTCATGGAAAAATGAACAGAATTGTGGAAATTGATTCCCAAAACGCTAGTAAACATCCCAGAATGCCATGTAATAAAAACAGAACTTTATTTTTTTAGTCACTGTATATCAGTAGTCCTGATAATGTATTGTGTTACACAGCTTAACACCCCTACTGTTATAAAAAGCATGTACTCTGACTCACTGTGACCAATGTCACCAGAGATCCACTGATACAAGTATAGGCAAATTTATTCTAAGTAAATGTCTTGCCGCTGATTAACATTTAAGCAATAAAAAAGTGAATCACCATGTCTGTACTGTATAACTTCAAAGATAATTTTAGCATAAGAACATAAGAAATAGGAGCAGGAGTAGGCCATACGGCCCCTCGGGCCTGCTCCGCCATTCAATAGGATCATGGCTGATCTGAATCTAGACTCACGTCCACTTCCCTGCCCTCTCCCCGTAACCCCTAATTCCCTTATCTGCTAGGAAAATGTCTATCTCCATTTTAAATTTATTTAATGTTGCAGCTTCCACGGCTCTCTGGGGTAGCAAATTCCATAGATTTACTACCCTCTGAGTGAAGAAGTTTCTCCTCATCTCAGTTTTGAAAGGGCAGCCCCTTATTCTAAGATTATGCCCCCTAGTTCTAATCTCACCCATCAGTGGAAACATCCTCACCGCATCCACCCGATCAAGCCCCCTCACAATCTTATATGTTTCGATAAGATCGCCTCTCATTCTTCTGAACTCCAATGAGTAGAGTCCCAACCTACTCAACCTTTCCTCATACGTCAACCCCCTCATCTCTGGAATCAACTGAGTGAACCTTCTCTGAACCGCCTCGAGAGCAAGTATATCTTTTCTTAAATATGGAAACCAAAACTGCACGCAGTATTCCAGGTGTGGCCTCACCAATACCCTGTATAACTGCAGCAGGACTTCCCTGTTTTTATACTCCATCCCCCTCGCAATAAAAGCCAAGATTCCACTGGCCTTCCTGATCACCTGCTGCACCTGCACACTAACCTTTTGTGTTTCATGCACCAGGACCCCCAGATCCCTTTGTACTGTTCAAATCACACTTTAAAAAGGAAAAGAAACCCAGACATTTCTTCCTAGGTTCTGACCGACAGCCTGAAGAGCAAACAATCTGAAAACTCCAAGGGGGAAAAATTGGGTATCACCCATTTTGGGGCGCTAATATCGGCCGAGCGCAAAATTTAGTGCCCGGTGCTAATTCTCGCCTCCGACTGCAAAATTTGCCTCCGTCGCCCCTGGAGGTGATTTGAGTGCCAAAATCAAGTGCTCCACAACTCTCAAGGCGCAAACGTCAGGGAGCGAGGCACCACCCCAGAACGCTATCGAAGTTCAGGCGATGTCAGTTACCATGGAAGCCAGATAGACTGGCGCTGTCCAGTTCTTAAAGGGGAGGGACCATCTTGCTGGCCAGCCACTCCCTGCTCATTGCAGCCTTGAATCTCGGCCTGCAGAGACCTCTAAAGCAATTGTGTTGGAAGCACTAATGGATAGGTCCAGGGAAAGAGCTCGGCGCTTAGGAACCTCAAAAGTGCTGCTGAGGAGCAAAACTCCTTAGGGCAGTGTTAAATCTTTCCAGACGTGTCTCTCCCTCTCAACCTGCGTGTACGAAAAATTTTGCCGACAAGAAAAGGCAGGAAGCGCCCACCTTTAAAATGCGCTCCCCCAGCCCCTTCTCGACTTGAAAACGTTCCCCTCTACCTGTTGTTCCTAGCGGCAGGTGCGACTCAATATCCGGTCTGAGGCGCTACACGCTCGACTGGCGTCACAATCTGCGGGCGCAGGAGATCGTGGTGGTAGTGTTTAGCGCCGCCGCAAAATGACTGGTCAATTTCGTGAGCGACACTAAAATCGCCGTGCTTGGGCGCCAAGTTCCTAGTGCCTCATTAGCGCCCCCCCAGAGGCACTAACGGGAGGCACTAACCAACTGTATTTTTCTCCCAGGTCTTTGAGCGCCTAGCTGAAACCAACAAGCACATTTCAATCTCAAAGTTTGCTGATCAAACAATAATTAAGCTCTAAATGGCTTTTGATCCTGTGTGTTCATATAACAATGATTAGATTGGAGGCCTTAAGGAGGCACAACATTAGCAAAATAATACATTCTCCATTACATAACAGTCCTGTCCGTACAATACATCTAGAAACGAAGAATATAATAATAGCACGATTTCTAAAAAATCATGTTTATTCCAACATTATTGAATTATTTGAAGAAATAACTAGAAGAGTATACAAGGGCAATGTAGTGGATGTGGTAAACAGACTTTCAGAAGGCCTTCAATAAGATGCCACGTAAGAGACTCATGACAAAGGTCAGAGTGTGTGGAGTCAGAGGCCAAGTAGCAGAATTAATTTAAAGATGGCTACAAACCAGTAATCAGAAGGTAGGAGTTACGGGAAGTTTCTCAGATTGTCAGAAAGTGGGAAATGGTGTCCCGCAGGGATCTGTGCTGGGACACTTATTTACCATATACATAAATTATTTGAAATTGCCCCAGTTTCCTTTTTTAATGCTAGATTTTGTTCTTAGCCCGAGTTCTGATTTATAGTTACAGGGACATGAAATTTGGGCCAAGAGAGAGATTTTTATTACATGGTATTCTGTAATTGTTACCAATGCTTTTGAAATTGAATTCTGTGACTCTGCATGTGTGTGTGAAAATGAGTGACTTTCATTATTATTATATATTTCTTTACATATATGTCCAATATTCTCACTCAACTTTTTTTTATAACCCCAGATACAGGAAACTTTTTTCATCCGGCACGGATGGGACTGACGTGATGCCAGTTCATCAAAAATTCCACATAACCGAACGCTATAGTAAAAGATAGGGAGAGCTGACAGCTCCGTATAAAGCAACAAACCCTGTTGCTTAGCAACAACTGTAGAACAATGGCCTCAAGTTTCAAGCGTCTCTGTAGCTTAGCAACAGCTGCAGCCACACCCTTGCACAGCACAGATGGAAGGCGGCAAATAAATATTAAGTAAACCCTACTCCTGGATTTTGCCGGTTAACCGAGATTTCCGGTTATTTAGGTGCCGGTAAATCGAAAGTTTCCTGTACATAGCAAGTTGGCAAGCAACAAGTACCAACTTGGAACCAGGTACATTCCATTTAGTAGCAATGGGGAAGGGTTCCTATGATTTTTCAGCACTGTGGAATGTTGGGGTTAGGACACCTTGGGCTGGCTGGCTGCAATGTGACTTTCCAGTCCCAAATGTAGATGACAGGTATGGGGAGGGATCTGGCAAGGTTTACAAGTTTCAGGACACGGGTGACTCTGGAAAGCAAATTAAGCGGGTGGAGAGCTAACTCCCTTGCCCTGCAGCTTCTTTCTGTCACCTTTCCCCTTTCCCATACACCGTCTCCTTCTCACCAACTGCTCACTTGTATGCCCTTCCCCTCCTGCTTCCTCCACCCTGTCATTCCCACTGCCTTCCCTACTTGTCACCACTGCCCCATTTATTCCTCCCTTCCTCTTCATTCCTACCATCCATCTCACCCACCACTTTCCTCTCCTCCCCACCTGCAGCCGGACCTAAAAGTGCTTACAGGGCTATAAATAGTCTATTTTTTTTTTTTTTAAATGTGATTTAAAAGCAAATTAATTGTTTCCAGCTTGTGTCAGGAAACTGGCAAAGAGGAGAGTCAATATCAGGGTTTACAGGGGGTTTGGGGAAGCAGGGGGTTGTGGGAACCAGCCAGGCCTAAAATCTCAAAGGCACGGAGGCAGGCAGTAAAGTAACCAAGAACCTAGCTCTAAGGGAGCAAGGAGCATTGCGGATGGCCAGGCCCAAGGCCCAAAAGCAGCGGGGATGAGAACTAAAGTGGCTGAAGCTGTAATGTAGTATGCAGCAGACAGGGAACCGGCTGAGAATAGATGGGAAGAGGTCAACAGTAGCAGAAGCAGGCCTGGTGTAGGCCATTGGCAGTGGAGGCCTCAGCAGGGGCAGCCAAAAAAATTGAAGTTTAAAGTTAATTTAACTTACCTTCTAAAGTATGAAGCTGGGCCCACAAAGCCATCTAGGCTGGGGAAGTAGTAGACAACAGCGACACCTATCTTAGAAACCAAGTAATACAGGAGTTAAGAGGTAAGCAAAATCAATAGAAAATGTGACGGAAATAGGATGACTGACAAAAATGTAAGGGGTAAAATAATAATGTATATGAAACAATGGAAAAAGTGTACACAGATGGAAGATTTTTAATACATTATATACAGATATGTTATTTTAACTATACACTCAGGCCGTGATTTTGCTTACCTCAGCGAGTCCGTGCCGGGCAATGTCGGTGGTGGGTCCCGACCCCGCTGCTGTCTCCATCCCGGCCTCTGAAATGAATTTCCCTAGATTGGGCTTGTTAAGCCCAACCAGTGCGTTTGCCGGCCAATTAAAGGAAGCAGGTCTGGTGACGTAATTTGATGACGCGTTTCCTTAAAGGGACCATGGCCAACTTTATTTTGACAGTTCTGCTGTCAGTTGTTCTACATCATTGAGGTGCTGCAAACACTGTCAAGCTGCACAGAGGTGCACAGCTGCACCCAGGCTCTCCCATGACTCCCTCCATATACGTATAGAGGGAGTCACAGCACGCAGGGAGGTTCTCTTCCCTTCCAATGGGCAGAAGAGACCTCCCCAGGAGATCAACACAGCCTGGCTGCACATTACAGAGGAGGACACAAGCAGGGATGTGGTCAGGAGGACCTGGCTGCAGTGCTGCAAATGTTTCAGTGATCTCAGTAGATCATGAAATGTTAGTACAAAGCCACACTCAACCTCATCCTGCTGTGTTTCTCATCACATCCCCATCCCTCTGCCTTCCCTACTCCTGCACATCATTACTCACACCAACTTACCTTGGACTTTCTCCCATCTCTATCTACATTATCACTTCCCCATCTCACTAGCCACACCTCACCATCATCCTAGTGCAATCATACCAACTAACAACACACAAGGGTAGGCACTTGGGTGTTTTATGCAATGTTCATGTAAAGTTTCTGTTAATGTGGTGTCAAACATTGAAACCTTTATTTTCAACACTCTACGTTTTTGGACAGATTATAAATAGCTTATTGAGTTGCAGTGAATGGTAAGACATAACGATCCCACCCCCCCCCCCCCCCCCGCAATGGTGATGAGTGTGAAAGGAATGGCTTGGGCATTGTAGGGATGCTTTATGGTGTTGCTGTGGGGTGGTGCCAACCTGGCACACCATGTGGCAGCCAGGGTGTACAGCGTCAAGTGAAGTAAATGTGGCCATGGTGAGGCCATCCCATGCCTCCTGGGCAGTAATGTGCTCGGGTGCTGATGCCCTGTGCAGCATCAGGTGATTGCTGAGAAGGTTGGTGTTGTTGTGCCTGGTGCTGCTGGTGTTGGGGCTGATCGTGGTGTGATTCTGAGGAACAAGGTGAGAGAGTATAAAGGGCACCCATGCTGATGAAGTAGAGATGACAGAAGCCATCCGTCAATGGTAAGAGAGGTAATGAGGTCAGACTGGATAGAGACTTGTTTAAAGACTTGCAGCATGGTGAATCTGTTGTTGAAGTGCAGTGAGGAAGAGTTTGTGGCTGTGGGACGATATCTCTGTAAGGTGGCAGCTTTTACTGTACATGTGAAGCTGTCAACTCAACAGCTGATTCAATGGCCACTGAACTCCCGCCTCAGATTGACAGACATGGTCCATGACCAGCGTGGACCCCATGGGCAAGCTGTCAAATGCAGAAGGTGAGCTGAAATTCATTCTTAAGTGTCTCTAAACAAGCCACTAATTATCTGAATTGGGTCCCCCACCGCTACATGTCGGGTCTGCTCAGCACTGACAGACCCGACATTGGGGAAAGGCGCGTGGTGGCATGTTCACAGCGGGGTCCCAACCTGCTGGGGAAAAAAAAACTTTCCCACCTGACCCACCACCGATTGCGACCGCTGAGCCCCCAGAAAATCCAGCCCTCAGTTTTCAATCTCTTACCTTATAGCATTTATATTGCAAAAGAGGTCTGGTGTGGAGATACCTCCCTATGCAGCCGTATCTACTTGTTTTCTCTTTACTGCTCCCCTTATCTTCCAACATGGTCAACAGAGGAGTATTCCAATGGGAATGCCAATATGGCAAGATTGGAATGGGTAAGTCTCTGCAAATTTGCAGGACAGGCAGCCATGCAAATCGGGTAACAACTTAAATGCCTCAAAATAGTAAAAGCAACCAAAGTTGAATGGTTCAGTTATAAAGCTGTTATTAGTAATGTAGCAACTTGAAGGCACCTCCACCTCGACTGATACAACCTAACAATGGGGAATGCCCATTTTCTACAAGCCCCCTGCATCAGTGGTAAATTAAGGCGCAATGACAGAAGACGTGACACATGATGTGACATCGCCAATATGCATTAATTTAAATTCCTACTCCAGCAAGTGCATGGGTCCTTTCACCATCCGACATCAATTTTGGTGCAAAATCACACAGGATGCAAAAATGGAGGGTAGGAACTGTGACGTGCGCTCCCAACCTATTTCCTGCCTCAGTTATGCTGAAAAATGGGTAGAGGATGGGCAAAAAATCTCGGCCCATATTTTTAATGACAAACTATGAACTTTCACTCCATTTTTGATGTCATGGCAATTACCTTACTGTAAAAGATAGATCATATTAACTATTTTCACTGTTTAAAAAGCAAACCAAGAGTAAACATTTCCTTCATTTGCTATTTGTAGTGAAATTGCATACACATTCTTTATATATATTTATGATTTCATTACATAACACTAACAGAAAAAATCTTCTCTCTAGTTAACACTTTAAAACTGTCACTATTTAAGACCATTCATGGTGCAGCAAATTGATGTACTGATGCACAACAGTACAGAGTATTGGGACTTGGGTTTGCAGCTTTTCCAGGGAGAGTTGACTGTATTTTGTCTCAGTGTTCAGAGGAGAACAGGTGAGATGAAAGTTGCTGTGTAAAAAGAAACCCCACAGTGACATGGGAACACAATAGAGCCCACCAGGCTACTAACTACAGAAGCTGAAAATGCTGGAAACACTCAACAGGTCAAGCAGCATCTGTAGAGAGAGTAACAGAATTAATGTTTCAGGTCGATGACCTTCCCAGTTCTGACAAAAGGTCATCGACCTGAAACGTTAACTTTGTTTCTTTCTTCAGATGCTGCTGGACCTGCTGAGTGTTTCCAGCATGTTCAGTTTCTATTTCAAATTTTCAGCATCTGCAGTATTTTGCTTTTGGTTAACTACAGAAGCTGTTTGGAATATTTTTTTCCACACTGTTTTGAACAGAGTTGGACTGATTGGGGTATGCTGGCCAATCCACTGATGAGAAATAGGTTAAAAACAATGCAACTTTAAAAACAAAGAATAACTCAGAACTTCCCTCTATGTGGTAAAAACTATAGGAAGAGTCCTTGAGCCATTTTTAAAAGAACCAAGAACCAATGCCTAGTAATTGAGAACTTTTTTTGATGTGAAGGACATCAGAGATATTAATATTTGTGTGAACATTTTGAAGTTTGGTAGATCTGCTCATGGAAGGTATACTGTCACTTCCTAGTTCCTACTTGGCATTAATGACTAGTAGATACTGAAATTAGTCTCAACACCATCAGACTGGTAAAAAGTGCACGCAGAAATACATTCTCACTTGCAAACTCTCATATCAGGATCTGGACAGAGGAGGGGACAAGAAGCACTGTCAAATCTCATTAATTAGCAGTAAGGCTCTGAATGTTTAGAAAAATTATACCTTCTTAGTGGTGGTAAATCTGAATTACACTTAACAATAAATGACAGGCAAAGCCTATAGCTATTTAGGATCTATAGGCAGTACTTCAGTGCGATAATGTTCAGAAGTGCAAAAATTTACTGATACTCTATGTTGCCTCAAAGTGACATCAGCCTATGTCAGGTATGATACTAGTTCAATCAAAAACAATCGGATTAATCAGGCAGCAGACAATCCACATTAAGCACCCGTTAAGAAAAATATTGGGGGTGATTTTGCCAGCCCTGGGGAGGCGGGTAAGGAGGCTAGACTGCCGGGAAAATGGCAAGAATCTGGGAGGGGGGCGGGTACCCATCCCACCCCCAACCCGCCTCCGTGCCATCTTCCCAGGAGGCGGGTACCCGACCCGCGTTGGGAGCCGCCCCCCCCCCCCAAAGGCGGGAAGGGGATTAGTGCCAATTAACAGGTAGTTGACAGGCAGCTTTTTGGAGAATCCCTATTTTCAGCCCTGAAGTGTGGGCTTTCCGACAGCTCTGAACCACGCCAGGGTCATCGAGGTGGGCCGTCGGTCTGCAGGGGTCGGAGGGGTCGAGATGTCCGGTGTGCAGATGAGTGATTGGTGCAAGTGTGGAGAGGTGAGTGTGTGAGGTGAATGTAAAGTGTTTTAATAAGTTTTACTTACCTTTACTTCTTCCTGCAGGTCTCGGGAGTCCCTGATCTCACCGGCACAGAAGCAGAATGGCTGCTGAACTGTCCAAAGCTGCAGCCTTCTGCTTTCTGCTCAGTAGAGCTCTCTAACTGAGCCCGAGTGGAAGGGCTCAACTTAGATGACAGATTGTCAGTGTTTGACAGCTTCACAGAGCCGTCAAACGCTGACATTTCACCTGTCAAAAGCTCTTGACAGATGAAACGTCACTCGCTGATGGCACCTTTAACTGGCTTTCCCTTAATTGGCCTGCTAAGCCCGCTGGGTGGGCTTAACAAGGGCAATCAAGGGAAAATAGCATGGGTTGGCCACAAGTTGATGGAGGCGGGACTAAAACCCGACAAGTGGGAGTCCCGCCACCAACGCGCCCCCATTGGCAAAATCATCCCCGTTGTTACAGAAGCCAACGTAAGAAACACCTCAGTTTGTCCTCTTGTTGTAGAATTATTCTTTAAATTATTTAAGTTTTAATTGCAACAAGTTTATAAAAAACAGAAGAACATACAGTTCGGAAAAACTAAATATTTGAATGTACAATTTTTCCAAATTTTAATACATCAGCTGGTTGAACCTATCTATCTGTATGTTTAGAATATACTTAAGCTTCTTGGGCTCAACCTGTAGATGGAGAAATCACATCCAAGATCCTTCCAATTGAATGACACGTCACATACACTGGAGCAACTTCAATGATTCCTGCACCTTACTCAGGGTCTGTTATATTCCTGTACACTAGTGTTGCGAATGCAGACAACTGGTTGACCAGAGACTTAAGCCAACTGTCTTGAGTCAGTTTGCATTATTTCTAAACATTAAAACTGTCTGCATGTGTTCAGTAGATGCCAGTTTGATTGAGAGCAGATCTAACATTTACAAGCAACTTTGGTGAGCTTGTAGTGAGTATCCCAACGTCAATCTTTATACATTTGAATGTGCTGAATAAACCACATTTAGTATTATGGAACAATGCAGCTTTGAAACATTAACTTTAATTTACAACAGATCAAAACTGCATTGTCCTGAGGTTGGGCGAGTTAGAACACTGTACTTTTAGTTTTGGTATCTAGTTCAAGTTCATCCTACATAGACTATGTAAGTGCTTCCAGCTTTTAAGAGTTCAAAACCACAATCCAGTTACTGATGGATGCAAATCTGGAGCATACACTACATAGAAACCAATACATATTGACTGGCTTCAATTTTAAGAATGGTTATGTAGCAAACAGAAATCAAATGGTGAGTAGAGGGTGTTCCAAGATTCAGATTAAGGGACATTATTGGACAGAAAAGAGGGAATTATAAACAACAATTAACGACATCAACAACTTTTATAGTGCCTTGAACGAAGAAACTAACCATGATGCTTTATGGGGTATTGGAGAGGGAGAAAAAAATTAATGGGAATAGATAATGTAACTGTGGTAAACCACTGTCGTTCACTATTGTTGTTGTTGTCGTTCACTCTTGTTTCACTGTTATACCTGACTATGCCTCAGCTGACTCCGCCCTTGGCTACCTGGTATAAGGACGGCTGCACGGCAGCTCTCTGCCATTCGGTCGTCCACTAGAGGCATAGTCCTGATCTGTTTGTAGTTGCATTCAGTAGTTAATAAAAGCCTGTTGTTCTGAACTCTACTCAGCCTTTTATTAGAATCGATAGCACATCAATTTTATTAACTACTGACAAAAAAAAAAATAACGATGCTGCAGATACTTAAGATCAAGTGCCTGGAACTCGACCCGCAAGAACCGGACTCGCCTGCTAAGTTCTCGCACTGGTTGAACTGTTTTGAGTCTTTTCTGGCTGCATCCGGCGAGACCGTCGCCACCGACGCCGACAAGCTCAGGGTGCTGAATTCGAAAGTAAACCACCGAGCTTTTGCCCTTATCCGGGACGCTATGAGCTACCAGGGGGCTATCAACATTTTAAAGGAACAATATGCACGCCCGGTCAACTATGTTTACGCAAGACATCTCCTGGGGTCCCGCAAACAACAGCCCGGGGAACCCACAGAAGCATACATACGGGCGCTGAAGGAACTCGGCCGAGCCTGCGAATGCAAGCAAGTATCAGCCACGGAACATACGGAGGAGCTCATCCGGGACGCCCTCGTTGCGGGCCTCAGGTCCACTCACACACGGCAGCAACTGCTGGAAAGTAGCGAGCTCGACCTGAAGGCGGCGATTTCACTCACCCTTTCGTTGGACGTAGCCCATCGGAACATGGAGGCCTACTCCCCGGACCGCGCGGCCGCCTCGTGGATGTCGCGGCCGCCGCCATCTTGGGACGTGGTGCCGCCCCGGGCCCCGGCCCCCAACTGCTGCAGCGATGTCCCGCCCGAGCCAGAAATGTTATTTCTGTGGCCAAACCAAACACCCCAGGGCGTGCTGCCCGGCGAAAAACGCTGTCTGCGGTAAGAAGGGACACTACGCTGGCGTCTGCAGAAGTCAGAAGACCCCTACCTTCAGCAGCGCCGCTTGCGATTCGTGGGAGCGGCCATCTTGCCTTCCTCCAGCCTCGTGGGGATCGGGATCGTCATGGGCGCCGCCATTTTGTCCTTCTTCTCCGACGCCGCCATTTTGTCCGCCATTTTGCCAACGGGCCCCCGACTCACCCACCGCCTCACCGGGGTTTTACAGCGGCCTCCATTACGCTGGATCAATCCAGACCCCATCAGCTAGCCAGGTCCACGATGGACATCCAGGTAAATGGCCGCGCCACAACTTGCCTTTTTGATTCCGGGAGCACGGAGAGCTTCATACACCCTGATACGGTACGGCATTATTCCCTCTCGGTCCTGCCAGCGCGCCATCGGATCTCCATGGCCTCAAAATCTCACTCAGCAGACGTCAGCGGCTACTGCGTAGTGACCCTTTCGGTGAGGGGCTCCGTTTATAAAAATGTAAAGCTCTTCGTCCTGCCACATCTCTGCGCTGCCGTTCTGCTGGGGTTGGACTTTCATTGTCACTTTAAGAGTGTCACCTTGACATACGGTGGACCTTTTCCCCCACTCACTGTCTGCAACCAGCAGTTTTTAAATTGCCCACCGCGCCCCACCTGTAGTCTCTCTACCCTCAAAATCACCCCCCCGTTCGCTAACCTCACCCGCGACTGCAAGCCTATCGCCACAAAGAGCAGGCGATACAGCACCGGGGACAGATCCTTTATAAGATCTGAGGTGACGCGGCTCCTGAAGGAGGGGATTATTGAGGGTAGTACCAGCCCCTGGCGAGCTCAGGTGGTAGTCGTTAAGACCGGCAACAAGCAGCGCCTGGTCGTCGACTACAGCCAGACAATCAACAAGTACACCCAGTTGGACGCATACCCTCTCCCCTGCATAGCCGACATGGTTAATAAGATAGCGCAATATCGCGTTTTCTCGACCATTGACCTCAAGGCAGCATACCACCAAATCCCTATCCGCCCTGAGGACCGCCAGTACACAGCTTTCGAGGCAAACGGCCGTCTTTTTCACTTCCTCAGGGTTCCTTTCGGCGTCACCAACGGTGTCTCCGTCTTCCAGAGGGAGATGGACCGGATGGTCGACGAGAATGCGTTACAGGCCACGTTTCCCTACCTGGACAACGTGACCATCTGTGGCCATGACCTGCAGGACCATGACGCCAACCTTGATAAGTTCCTTCGCACGGCCCAACTCCTAAACCTCACGTACAACAAGGAAAAGTGCATATTCCGCACAACCCGCCTCGCTATCCTTGGCTGCGTGGTGGAACACGGAGTCATCGGTCCTGACCCTGACCGGATGCGCCCCCTGATGGAACTTCCCCTGCCCCACTGTCTCAAGGCCCTCAAAAGGTGCCTGGGCTTCTTTTCCTATTACGCCCAGTGGGTCCCTCATTATGCGGACAAAGCCCGTCCACTTATCAAGTCCACTTCCTTTCCCCTGACGGCGGAGGCCTGCTCAGCCTTTCACCGTATAAAAGATGACATTGCCAAGGCCACCATGCACTCGGTGGACGAGTCCATCCCCTTCCAGGTGGAGAGCGATGCATCCGACTTTGCCCTGGCCGCTACCCTTAACCAGGCGGGAAGACCCGTGGCCTTCTTTTCACGAACCCTCCAGGGCTCCGAACTCAGACACTCCTCTGTGGAAAAGGAGGCCCAGGCCATTGTGGAGGCGGTGCGCCACTGGCGGCACTACCTGGCTGGAAAACGATTTACCCTGCTTACTGACCAGCGTTCAGTCGCTTTCATGTTCAATAATAAGCAGAGGGGCAAAATCAAAAATGACAAGATTTTGAGGTGGAGAATTGAACTTTCCACCTACAATTACAACATCTTGTACCGGCCCGGGAAACTCAACGAACCCTCAGATGCTCGATCGCGAGACACATGCGCCAACGCGCAGATCGATAGACTACGGGGCCTCCACAACGACCTCTGCCACCCGGGGGTCACCAGGTTCTTCCACTTCATCAAGGCCCGCAACCTGCCTTACTCCATCGAGGAGGTCAGGACCATGACCAGGAGCTGCCCAGTCTGTGCAGAGTGCAAGCCGCGCTTCTGTATGCCTGACAGAGCAAACCTGATCAAGGCCACCCGCCCCTTTGAGCGCCTGAGTGTCGACTTTAAAGGGCCCCTCCCCTCCTCTGACTGTAATGTGTACTTCCTCAACATAGTTGATGAGTGCTCCCGTTCCCCTTTCGCCATCCCCTGCCCGGACATGACCACCGCTACGGTCATTAAATGCTTGCACAACCTCTTTGCTTTGTTCGGTTTTCCCAGCTATATTCATAGCGACCGGGGCTCGTCCTTCATGAGCGACGAACTCCGTCAGTACCTGCTCATGAGAGGTATTGCCTCAAGCCGGACCACCAGCTACAACCCCCGGGGGAACAGACAGGTTGAAAGAGAGAACGCGACGGTCTGAAGGCGGCCCTCCTAGCCTTAAAATCTAGGGGCCTTCCGACCTCCCGTTGGCAGGATGTCCTACCTGATGCGCTCCACTCCATCCGGTCACTGCTGTGTACTGCCACCAACGCCACCCCCCACGAGCGAATGTTCGTTTTTCCCCGGAGGTCCACATCCGGTACCTCACTACCACACTGGCTGACGTCCCCAGGGCCCGTCCTGCTGAGGAAGCATGTAAGGTCCCACAAAACGGCTCCCCTGGTAGAGAAGGTTCACCTCCTCCATGCCAACCCCCAGTACGCCTACGTGGCATACTCGGACAGGCGGGAGGATAGAGTCTCCATTAGAGATCTGGCACCCTCGGGGTCCACTGACCCGTCACCATTGCCCTCCACCACGACCCCCTTCGACACGGCCCAAAATTCAGTAGACCCAATTCTCACCCCTGTCCATTCCACCCCAGTAGACGGCATGCCGCGACCCCAGGACCCGCCGGAGTCCACTCGCCCACCCAACACCAAAGGGGACGATACGCCGGTGCTCGATCCCGTTCAAGACGCGTCGTTGGAAGCTGTACCATCTCAACCGTCGCCACGAAGATCTCGACGGCAAATGAGGCCGCCCGACAGACTCACCTACTCGAACTTTTGATACACTTCACCCCGCCGGACTTAATTTTAAACGAGGGGTGAATGTGGTAAACCACTGTCGTTCACTGTGTTCACTATTGTTGTTGTTGTCGTTCACTCTTGTTTCACTGTTATACCTGACTATGCCTCAGCTGACTCCGCCCTTGGCTACCTGGTATAAGGACGGCTGCACGGCAGCTCTCTGCCATTCGGTCGTCCACTAGAGGCATAGTCCGGATCTGTTTGTAGTTGCATTCAGTAGTTAATAAAAGCCTGTTGTTCTGAACTCCACTCAGCCTTTTATTAGAATCGATAGCGCATCAGTAACAAATGCTGAGTCACAGAGGGGTGACCACAATCGTCTACAATTTTCCAGTGGCCCTGATCATGGCAAATGATCACCTTTTGTTTTCCTCAGATAACCATCTCAGTCCAGACCTCATGGGACTCCTTTTTAGGGTTATCAAGCATCTTTGAAACACTAATATGACATGTGTAATTTTGAACCAAGTTCAATTTTACTTCTAGATGCTCTTTAACAGTTAAATAAAATTTATGTTTTCAAGTAAAGTGGTTAAAAAAATATGCTTTCAAGTATAGCAAAACACAATACATAACACTGGACCATAAATGGGTGTAAATATTAGAAGTTTTGAGAATGTCAAACATCCATCTACCATTAAAAAAAGCTTCTGGCAGGCTGTCTAATACATGGTCTGTAAACGCCTTTAACTTGAGCCACGCTTCTTTTTCTTCTTTGTGCACAATGACGACTTTCAGCCTCAACTCTTAAAATTTTATGGACCTGGAGGATTAGAAAAATCTGCTCCCTGACTGGTGGATTAAAACCAAGTTAATTAACCTTTACCAACTGTCCAGGCACGAAAGCCTCCAAGTTTTCAAACTTCAAGCAGCAGCAAGCACAGAGGTGGCAGTGCTGGAAGAATTAGCATTTGAACCACCCTCTGTATCTGTGCCTTTTTCTTTAAACTTGTGCAAATACACTTTGCTGTTAAAACTCAACATTTAAATGTAATGATTTTTCTCAAATCCTTTCTGTTGAAAAGTGGTAAAATAAACAATCCCAATACGTAACAAGAGGTGTACGCTTTGATGAGTTGAATGATCTTTTCCTGTTCTGAACTTTGTTGATTGTGTCTACAATCAAAATATGTATTCTCCTATCCACTGGATCAAGTAGATGGGAACGGAGGAGAAATGCTTCTCCTGACACATACTTATTACCAAAATACCATCAACTCCTCTTATCATACCTATCGTTAAATCTACAGTTGGGCCCCGAGCTAGTTCTTGAACCCTTTAAGTACCCCCACATGTAGGCAAACCTTTATGTATTTTTTGTGCCAATGTTATTTTTTGCTGATTAATGACTTTGTTATTTTAACTTTTATATTTAAAAAAACTGCTGTATTACAAAATCATAAAGAGGAAAATTACAAGCTGTTTGTAGAGATAGTAAAATGAACTCCAGTACTCGAGAGTTTAAAAAAATGTTGGCACTAATGGAACCTGGCACTAGGCAGCCAGATTTGGTTTAAACCAGACTGTCTGTCCGTTCTTGAAATGGTTAAGAGAGGCCCAGTGGGCCAACCTCTTGTTTAAACAAGTTTCATTCATTTGATGACCTCAGCTCTCAGTGATTTGTTTTAACGCCAACAGAAGTACAAATATCACACATATGTGAAATATTCAACTATCACTGCCATTCATAATGCTTATTATACACCTGTGAAACACCACTTAGTATCATTACTGTGTGCCGTGTTCCAAATCATTTTAATCCCCAGCCCAAAATTCCAATTTTTTTTTTTTAAACTTCCTATAACATGTTGTAAGCTTTCACACAAGTGAAAGAATTATGGTAATACATAGTTGCTATGAAAACCACAGTACATTTCTGTTAAGTTCATTCATATTTTTCCAAGAAATATTTTTTATACACTTCTACTTTATTTGGATTCCTCTTTCAAAAAATGGTGCTACTAGAGCAAACATATTTTTTTTTAAATGATACATTATACTTGAAGGGTGGATTGGAACTGCTTTAAGCGCTTAGAGGGAATTTACACTGGCTGGATTCTACTGGGTAGAATAACAGTTAGCAGATCGCCATTTGCAATGTTGAGACAGAGGTGAAGGCTTTGAAACTCTACACTTAAAAACTACCTTTTAACTGGGGCTGCTACTTCAATTTTGTCAAAGACAAATTTAAGACTGAGAATAAAGATTGATTTAAGTTTTAAATTGAAAATACAGCTCTTATTTGACTAATTTTTAGGGGAGATTTTGAGGCCTTCTGGCCAAGGAAATGGGGCAGTAGTGCCCTAAAAATGGTGGAGAAATACCTACCGCCCAGTTCCCGTTGTCACTGTGGCCATCGCAATCTTCCGCCCAGGCCTACTGTGGACAGGCGGAATGCGCGTCCGAGTCAGGCAGTGGACCCTTTTAATATGCAAATTGGGGTCATATGACATACATATTACCCCGTTTGCTATTTTAGGACAGTGCTGGACAGAGCATGCGCCTCCTGAGATTGAATGCCCACCCAGAGATCTATATTTTTTCAGCCTGGTGACTGGCCAGACTGCCCGATATTGCAGTAAGTAGGCTGCCCCATGCCTTACGTTCTCTGCTCGTAACCCGCCTGCTGAATGCTAATGAGGCCTGGCCCTCAAATTGGACCGAGCCTCCCGTCAGGACTATCGGGTGGCTGATGGGCACGCTTTGATGGCTGGCTGCCCAAAGTCTGCAATGCAGGAAATCTACCCCATAATTTGACTTTCATAGAAATAATCAAATGAGAAAATATGTAAATCAAATTTTGCAAAAACGTATTATGTACAAATTGATCAAATTTTCCTAGCAAAAGAACAGCAAAAATAAGACAACAAAAATACAAGCAGGAGGACTGCTACACACAAACTAGCACTCCTGTTGATCTGAACAGGAAAAAAAATACAAACATTAACCATGTCAAAGGCCAAATCACCTATTGGAATAGCTCCCCATAATTTTTAACTACTGAACAAAATATTTACAAATTAAAATTTACTTGACTGGCAGGCTGTGTTACAGGAAGATTATGATCCAAGTTAGGTTTTCTGAATTTTGAGTGGATCACAGAATGACAAAATATATATCCACAATCCACCATCAATCCCAATAATGACATCTCAATTAATTATCTATTACTAATATATAAAATAACAACTTACATTTATATAGCACCTTTAATGTAGAAAAATGTCCTAAGGCACGTCACAGAGGAGTGAGGAAAATGGACTCCAAGTCAAAGGAGGAATGATTCAGAGGGGTGACCAAAAGCTTGGTCAAAGTGATGGGTTTTAAGAGGTTTTAAAGGAAGAGAGGCAGAGGGACTTGGGAAAAGAATTCCAGAGAGTGGCATCTCCTCTTCTTCTTTAGGCATGAAGTGGCTGAAGGCATGGCCGCCAATGATGCGACAGAGGGCGGGAAGTATGCAGAAGTGGCTGTAGTCAGAGGAATGGCGAGTTCAGGCAGGAAAGGGGATTGTAGGTTGCAGGAGGTTATAGAGATAGGGAGAAGTGAAGCCATGGTGGACTTGACATCAAGGATAAGAATTTGAATCTTGAGGCACTGGGAAGTAGGAGCCAATGTAGGTTTGCGAGAACGGGGGTGACAGGCAAGCTGCAGAGTTTTCACTGAGCTGGAGATTATGCAGTGTGAGGGATTGGAAGCCTGCAAGGAGAGCATAGTAGTAATCGAATCTAGGTGACAAAGGCATGAGGAGGATTTCAGCAATGGATTAGGTAGGGGCAGATGCAGGTGATGTTACGGGGGTGAAAGTAGGCGATCTTAGTGATGTAGAGGGAATACAGTTGGAGACTCAGATTGGGGTCAAACAACATGCCACAGTTACAAACAGTCTGGTTCAGCCTGAGACAGTGGCAGGAAAGGGGAATGGAGTCAGTAGTGAGGGAACGGAGTTTGTGGCGGAGGCCAAAAATGATCTTTGGTCGTTCCAATGTTTAGCTGGACAAAGTTAAGTCTTGCCCAAGACAGTCAGACTGCCCAAAGACAGCGGAGTCAGTTGAGAGAGGTGGGTGTCAATCGGTATACATGTGAAAAGTGACCAATGTCTGATCGTCAAACTGCAGCATGTAGATGCAAGTATGAAAATTAGAACTTAAAAAGTATATATAGTGAATTTGCATAAAGCGAATATAACTTGTAATGAAAACTAAATCCACATGTACCTGTTATGCAGGTCTGTCTCCTTCTCTTTGGCTTAGGCGTGACCTGGGCTGTTACTTCCTTGCTCTGAAGCACTGGATGATCAGATTTACTCTTCACTGTAGCCTCCTGCAGTCCACACAAGTGTTTCGCTCTGTTGATAACACGGCTCCTGTAAAAAGCTGGGACATCTTGACATTTCAGTTCTTCCCATTCAAGGGTCCCTTCCGATGGAATTTCCCTACCGAAGTCATAATTCCATTTTTGTCCGGCAGCTTCAATATTTGCCCGGAGTAAATGCTGAAAATCTTGCTGTAGCTGCTCGTGATCAACGGGGCCGAATAAGTTTCTCCGGACATGGTTCGCTTTGCCCTTAAGATCTATTTCCAGTTTCCGTTCTTCAGAATGTAGACCCATCATAGTGTCCCTGAACAGAGAACCAGAGAGGAGACAATCTTTAGCTCAAAACGCCAGCTTCGCAAAAATTATATATAACCTCAAAATTACGTATCTATTATTCCACGGGGATCTTTCCCATGCAAAAGTTCATGTGTCAGTTACTGCAGTGAAATTACATTAGTCAGAGCACACCAAGAAATTCACAAAAAACTGAGCCGCTGAAATAATTTGCAGCAGACTCCCAACTTCAATCTGTTACAGTACTGGTTTACATGGCGCAATTGTACATTCCTGTGAAACGGCAGAATTAATGTGTGTGTGTGTGTGTGTGTGTGTGTGAGAGAGGGGGATTTCTGTGAATTAATCTGCCGAGTTGTGTATGTCTGATAAACCTGCAGCAATCGCACCTACAAGTATCTGTGGTCTTCTCGTTTATCACACAACTGCTTAAGCCTCAAACCCCGTCAGGTCTGCGAGTTGCAATCTCCTCCCGTGATGAAACCACTAACTTCCACTCCTCTCGCCGCAATGTGCAACCAGTGACCGAGCTTAATGCCTTTTTCATCAGACGCTTGAGCATTGCCTCCTCCGAGCCGCATTTCCCCGCCAGCGGTTCAGTGGCGCTAAGTCCCATTAACTGTAGGTTGTGCAATAATCGCATTCCACACACCGCAGGCAGCATTTCCCGTTACAAACACAAACCCCAAACCAGTGACGCACGAACCGTTTCTCTCTGGGCTGACTTTATAAATAATCCTCCATGTGCCCAATTCAGGAGGGGCAGGGATGGGTCAGACGCGCCGTGATTGACAGACACGCACAGCTAAACACAAACACTATCACAGTCCCGAACAACGCTCCCACTTCGCATCGTTTGGAAAATAGATTGCACACTTAAAACCTTGCCTCTGCGTGCCTTGGTTTTGTCCTCTTGACTTGCTCATTATTGGATACGCCATTGAGAACTCAGCAATTGCACCGAACCATCGCCGAGTGCAATACTTCACACTTGCCTGAAAGCGGCAAACGTTTTTAAAATATATTTAATATTTATATCGTCTATAAACCACAGAGACACTAAGTAAATCCCTGTTAACAGCGTTTAAAGTTAGTCCAGCACTCATGCAGGTTTCCATTAAACCATGGCACTACTTTGCTGCACAGTTCTGCCCTTCGGTAAATGACGACAACAAAAATTACAAAATGCGTACACTCGCCGTTTTAAGTGACAGTGGTCGGTATTCGGGAGCTGCTGTTCTCCGCACTCCGGTCCGCTGCCGCTTCCAGTCCAAATCATCTTGGGATTTTCAGGTTTCCCACGTGATAACATCACCATCACATCCAACAGGCGCTTCAATTAATGTTGCACACGGTAACAAATTATAATACAGGGGCACTGCAAACTGTACACGATCATACCGCAAGGTGAAATGCTGCACAACTTACATTTCCATAGCCTAATCTATGGAAAGATGTACTTTACAGGGTGAAGCAACAATGGTGTCCACCAAACGGGGGGAGGGAGGCATAAAGGAAAGGTTAGGGTGGGATGATGAGCAGTGAGCCAGAAAGAACTTGCATTTGTAAAGTGCTTTTCACTTCCTCAACATGTGTTTTACAGCCAATTAATGATTTTTGAAGTATAGTCATTATTATGTATGCAAATGTAGCAGGCAATTTGTGCACAGCAAGGTTTTGCAATTGCAATACTCCCTCAGAACTGCACCTGTCAGTCTAAATTATGCACTTGAATCAATTTTTCCTGAGTTGGCACCAGGGAGGTTGATGGAATCTAGGCCAGAAGCATGTAGGTGCTGCAAGAGCTAATTGGATTCAGTTTTGCAATATTAAGTTGGAGGAAATTTCAGCTCAAACAGGCATTACTATCAAACAGGCAGTTGGAAAATACAATAGCATTGGAGGAGACTGAAAGGCAGATGAACTAGGTGTTTTTGCTATCGCCAAGGAATAGCACATAATGAGCGGACAAGGAATGGTGCTCTGGGGTGCACCGAAGATGTGGGCATTGGAGGAGAAACCATTTGAGAAGATGTAATGTTTTCTAACCAGGAGACAGAATACCATGGAGGTGGACTGGAGAGGAAAAGAAAGACTTGCATTTATATAGCGCCTTTCACAACCACTGGACATCCCAAAACACTTTGCAGCCAATGAAGTACTTTTGAAGTGTAGTCACTGTTGTAATGTAGGAAACACGGCAGCCAATTTGCGCACAGCAAGCTCCCACAAACAGCAATGTGATAATGACCAGATAATCTGTTTTAGTTATATCGATTGAGGGATAAATATTGGCCAGGACACCAGGGATAACTCTCTTGCCATAAGATCATTTACGTCCACCTGAGAGAGCAGACGGGACCTCAGTTTAATGTCTCATCCGAAAGACGGAGAGATGTTGAAGTGGTCATTGAAGCGAGATTAGCACCAATTTAACCTAAATTGCCGGTGGGAGTGGGGCGGGTTTGGGTCAGACACTTTTTGTACAACCCACCCATCATTACTCTGCATTGACATGAATGGAGTGTAAAATCAGACAGGTTGCAAAACAGACATCTGACTCAAATCCCACCGGGAGGATTAGGTTAAAATCGAGGCACGCCACGGCCACAGGGTGGTGTTTCTCACTTTGATTAGTACAGTGCGGTGGACAGGGTGGAAACCAGGTAAAGGAGTATTGAACAGGAAGTGATGGAGACATAGTTACAAGGCGACAGTGCAGAATAATAGCTCACGGACAGGTACTAAAACTGCACATAGTTAGTGGTAATAATACAGATGAGTGCTTTTTAACAAAAAAGGTTTGTATGCTACAAACTACACATAAAAGGCGTGGTAATAACGTGAGGGATCTGCCAACTGAACATACAGTATCACAACACAAGGGCACTGTGAACAAAATATACTGCAATAAACCACAGGCAGCATGACTAGAGATGATGGTTACATTAACAAAAGTGCACTGCAAACTACACATAGTGTGCAATGATAATACGCATTCACTGCAGCTATATACGCTGTAGATAGTAATAAGGATACTGCAACTCCACAAATAGAATACCTCAATGACACACAAGTGTTGAGAAGTGCAGAGTATATTGTAATAACACATGGCAACTACACATAGTAGCTGTATAGAATACAGAAGTGTTGGAAATACTACGTGTGCTACATACAGACATTAGGGGCTACACATACTATACATAAGGCTCAACTTTCCGAGGCCCCGTGCTACCGTGCAAGCCCTTGCATGCAGAAAGACTTAGCATTGGCATTAATGGGCAGAAAAATTGTGGTCAAAGTTTCTGTGACTTCCTGATGAGCCACCCACTGCATGCAAGACCCCCATCAGTGGCATGGGGCCTTGGAACACTTCCTCTTACTGGCCCTGAAATTCCGTGGGGGTTCTCCTGATGTAACCTGCGAAGAAATGAAATGGCAGAAAATCGATGTTGTTTCTCTGAGAGTTCCATTGATTTTCCAACTAAGTTAAGTGGGAGATCAAAACTCTTGCAGAATTTCCACATCTGCAACTTTACAATGCTGATTTGCCTCCAAAGAGCACTTATACAATGACATTAAATTTATGTTCACGCCTTTGGAGTGTTTCCTAATTATAATGGAAATAATTCGCTAATACCAAAAGGGTATCACACTACTTTGGCTTTGCACTGGGTTGCAGTGTGTAATTGGTGAAAAACCAATTTTGAAGACTCCCAGGTGGACAGTTCGATCGCCAGTTATTTAAAAACTTTTATTGTGATCAAAGTTGACAATCACGTCAGATCGTGTAACCAATGTTTGGCTGCCGATAAACGGACTGTGTGCACGCCTGGAGGCACACGTGTACAGCTCTACTTCCCTGGCTAGAAAGTGTAGTGATTACTGAGGTCGGCGGGTCCCGGTGCCGGACCTCTAACTGTCCTAAAGGCTCCTAGATCTTAAATCAGTGAAAATGAGGGGTTTTTTTTAAATTAAAAGCTCTCGCTATTTATTTAGCATCAGCCCGGAGACACAACGCTTTACAAAAACCCTCAGACTCGAGCTCCCCACAAACTCTGGCGCCATTGCATTTCGTTAAGGAGGCGCAGTTCATGCTCCGATATGCTCTTGCCTCCGAGCGGTTTCCAGCGGTGCCTTGGCGCTTCTTGTTGCGCCGCCTTGTTCAGCCTGCAGCAGCGGTCACGTTGTGTTTATTTGTGCCGAATCCTATCCGGCACGTGGAACGGACACGTGAGGGAGCGCGCGTCCCTGGAACCTTGCCCGGATCCAGGGTAACTAGTTGTGGAGGAGGCGGGGAAAGTGCTGTGTAATTCTACATTTAGCAGCACCTATGTGCCGTGCACATATTCGCATTTTTGTACATGATGCGCGTTTTACTGTTAAACGCGCTCCGTGCTTTGCTGTCCCAGTTAAGTCTCCTAAGTCTTGTTGCTGTTGGCTTGCATCAGTCGGTGTGTGTAGTGCAGGCGTTCAGTTAGGGCGTGGAGCAGCCAGCTAGTGTTACACGAGCAAGATTGACGTGGGCGGTGATTGTTGTAGCCGGAGGAACTGTGTAAATGGCAATGCAAAACTGCATTGCCGCAGATCCCCAACGCTGCCAACCATTTAATCTGTGATTACTTAGCAAGTTTCAAATTAAACTGTCATTAGAAAGGTTGCCGTTCCTAAAAATAAACAAATTTCAAGAGAGGAACGTTTCTTAATGTTTACTATTTATATAAAAATTATGATCTATATACAGAATACTAAATCTCCCCTTGTATGGGGGGGGGGGCGGGGAGAGAGAAATTCATTATAGCCCTGTTTGGGCTGCTAACTTTTAAAAGTTGTAAAAATTAGCGCCCGGCACTAATGTTTCTCAACTTTAAAAAAATTCGGTTTTGCGCTCCCAAGAAGGAAGTGGAGCGCTAAATCAAGCACTCCACTTCTTTCCTGGAGCGCAACAGGCAGCAGGCGGGGCGGTAGGTGAGCAGTGCTGCACAATGGGCCGTGCAGTGCTGCTGGGAAGGCAAGGGCCATCACTGCAGGCTCTACAAGGGGAAAACTTACCTCGTCCCCGACGGCAGCCGCGATCCGGCCCGATCTGCCCGATGCACTGCAGCAGAGTGCTGGGCTGATCGAGCGCTGGGGAAAGAAGGGGAAAAAAACAAAACGAGCATCTGATTTTTTTTCCCCTACTTTGGCTACCTCGACTTTAAGTATCACCCCCGAAGCGCCAGGCCTCCCGATGAACGGCTCTCTCAGCTGCCGGTGTTGTTGTCCGGTGATGCTGCAGGGGGCGCAACTGAAGTTCGGGTCCGGGGCTCAGCCAGGATGATACACACAGCGATGACGTCACTGTTGTGTATGTACCTTTAAGAGAATAACTGGTCTCAGACTGCAGTACCGGCAGTGACCACCCCTGTATAAAAGGCGCTAGTGAGCCTCTGTGTTTTTAGTTTCACTATTGACTTCCACCAGTAAAGACTTATTTTGTTCCACTCCTGCAGTCCGTGTCTCAATTATTCACGGACGTAATACTGGCGACGAGTAAGAAACGAACTTACTTGCAACTCGGCAGCACCTCAGACGACGTTTTTGAAGGTCGAAGCCAGAAGAAAGAAAAAAAATAGAATCCACAGAAACTCGAGAAACAGGCGTCGACCGTGGGCAACCGCCCTCCAAATCGTCGGATTGAAAACTTGCAGGAGAGACTGTCAAGAGCCAGGCTTGGTTCCCCAGTCTGTGGTTTCCCAGCTAATCGGGCTGGTGGCAGGTAGTGCACTGATCCTTCCTGGGCTGCGGCGGGCTAGAGCTCGATCGGGTGGCTCTGTAACAGGGCCGGGCAGCAAGTCGGGAAGCAAAGAGAGAGAGAGAGGGTGGAGCACACAGGGCGCGGCCGGTGCTTCGAAGCCGGGCAGCGTTCGGACCTAAGAAGAGGGAGGGAAGTGTCCCAGAGGGTCCGCTCCACGACGGGAAAATAATTTTAAAAATATTAAACGCGCAAGAAACCGTGGAAAGCAGCGCTAACAACAGCGGGGAAGAAGGCAAAGCGCGGGAGGCGCCATTTTGTTAAATCGGGGAAGAAGGCAAAGCGCGGGAGGTGCCATTTTAGATTTGCAAGATGCCGAAGACTGGCTGTATCACTGCTTTTGATAATACAATAGAGGACTGGACCACGTATGTGGAAAGAGTCGAGGTATATTTCGAGGCAAACGAAATAGCGGAGGAGAAAAAGGCATCGATATTGCTAAACTTAATGGGCGCTCGAACGTACGGCCTATTGCGGGACCTGATTACTCCAGCCAAACCGAAGGCGAAGAGTTTTAACGAAATTGTTGCTGTCCTACAGGAACACCTAAACCCTGCTGATAGCAGAAAGATTTAAATTCCATAGGAGAACTCAGCTCAAAGATGAGAGCAATGCTGAGTATCTTACGGAACTACGCAAGCTATCAAAGCACTGCCAGTTCGGAGCAGGACTGGCAGATACCCTACGGGACAAATTTGTCTGTGGACTCCTGAGTGAAGGAACACAGAAGAAGTTACTCGCAGAGAAAGAGCCGACGCTAGATAAGGCTTTCAGCATGGCAGTATCGTATGAAGCAGCAGCCAGGGGAGCTGCAGAAATTCAACAAAAACCACAGGAATACGGCACCCACGAAATGACACGGGGATTTGCAAAATGTTATCGCTGCGGCAGAACTAACCATGACCAGAAGGACTGCTGGTCCAAAGACAAAATATGCAGGCAATGCGGGAAGATGGGACACATTGCACGAGTTTGCAGGTCTGGGAAGAAGACCAGCGACGACAAAAAGGCTACTAAGGAACCGTACAAGAAAGTACAAAAGATGACGGACAGTAGTTCCGAAGACCAGATGAGCGATAGTGAATCCGGGAACAGGAGACTAAGCTGTCTCAAACTTCACAATGTAATCGCAAAAGAGGATCACCGAACCATTTGGGTCACCCTCACGATAGCAGGGTCCCAAGTTAAAATGGAATTGGATACAGGATCAGTGCTAACCGTCATGAATCGACGAGACTACGAGCGGCTATTTTCACACATACCCTTGAGAGAGACATCCATCGTCTTGACGACGTATACGGGGCAAAAAGTATACCCCAGAGGAAAAATAAGGGTGCCTGTCGAATACAACGGCAAGAAAATACAGAAATTGTATCTCTACATACTGCCAAATGGTGGACCACCGTTATTGGGACGGGAATGGATCAGGAAGATAAACTTAGATTGGCATTCCATTCATGCAATGACGGTGGACGGTAAAAAAGATGAAGACGTCACTCCTGGACGATTGTCAACAATCTTAGCTAACGCCAAAGAGGTATTTCAACAAGAACTGGGCACGCTTAAAGGCGTAAACGCCTCGATAAAAATAGAAGAGAATGCAGTTCCCAAGTTTTTCAAAGCAAGACCGGTACCATAAGCGTTTTACAAAAATTGACCTAGCACAAGCATATTTGCAGATGGAGGTTGAAGAGTCCTCTAGGAAGTATCTCACGATAAACACTCACAAAGGTCTTTACCAGTATCATCGATTGGTATTCGGAGTAGCATCGGCTCCGGTGATATGGCAAAGAGCGATGGAACAAGTACTGCAAGGGATTCCGGGGACTCAGTGTTACTTGGACGACATCCTTGTGACAGGTGAAGATGACAATGAACACCTTAACAACCTAGAACAGGTGCTCACTAGACTACAGGAACATGGGCTGCGAGCCAACCGCCCCAAGTGCGAATTTTTTAAGAAACAGATATCGTATTGTGGCCACGTGATTGATGAAGAGGGGTTACATAAGTCCTCTGACAAAATTGAAGCGGTTGTTAAGGCCCCAGCGCCTGAAAATGTGTCGCAACTGAGGTCATTCCTCGGATTGGTGAATTACTATCATAAGTTTTTGCCGAATTTGTCGACAATTCTGCACCCACTGAACGCCCTGCTACGAACGGGGGTAGCATGGAAATGGAGCGATGATTGTAAGCGTGCTTTTCAGAAGAGTAAGGACTTAATCACTTCAAGGGAAGTATTGGCTCACTACAACCCAGCACTGCCGATCAGACTGGCGTGTGATGCGTCTCCCTACGGCATTGGGGCGGTACTGTCACGTAAATTCCTTGATGGTTTAGAGAGGCCGATAGCTTTTGCGTCACGCTCGTTAACTTCTGCCGAGCGTAACTATGCCCAGATTGACAGAGAGGCCCTCAGCCTAGTGTGGGGGGTGAAGAAGTTCAATCACTACCTGCACGGTCAAAAATTTACTCTACTAACCGATCATCAACCTCTTGTCTCCATTTTCAACCCTCAGAAGGGCGTACCGATAATGACAGCACAACGGCTGCAGAGATGGTCCCTTTTCCTAGGGGCACACCAATATGACATCGAGTACAAAGGAACTAAACAGCATGGAAATGCTGATGGATTGTCACGTTTACCGTTGCCGACGGTGGAAGAAGAAGACCTTGCAGTGGATCCAATGGAGTTATTCCACTCGACCATAGTCGAATGTCTCCCTGTGACGAATGCAAACATAGAAAAGGAAACACGGAATGACCCGACACTATCACGGGTCTATGATTTAACGGTGAAGGGATGGCCAGCACATGGCGAACCACTGCTGCCAGCATTCTCGCCGAGAAGAGAACAGTTGTCAGTGTGCAGAGGAACCTTGATGTGTGGATCCAGAGTAGTAATTCCACCTAAGTTGACGGATAGAGTGCTCAATGAGCTTCATGGGGGTCATCTGGCTGGGGTAAAAATGAAGAACTTAGCCAGAGCGTTTGTGTGGTGGCCGGGAATCGATAGAGAAATCGAAGAGATGACCAAGAGCTGTGCAGGATGCCAGAAGGTCCAAAACGCCCCACCACAAGCTCCTCTGCATCCATGGGAGTGGCCCTCATCTCCATGGCAAAGGGTGCACATTGATTTTGCTGGTCCCTTCATGGACTCGATGTTTTTAATTGCGGTGGATGCACATTCAAAGTGGCCAGAGGTAATAAAAATGTCCTCAACCACCACAGAAAAAACTATCACAGTTTTATGAACCATATTCGCCAGGAATGGGCTGCCTGAACAGATTTGCTCTGACAATGGACCACAGTTTGTGTCTGAAGAGTTCCGGAGGTTCTTAAAGAGCAATGGTGTTAAGCATTACACATCTGCCCCATATCATCCAGCCACTAATGGATTGGCCGAGAGGTTTGTCCAAACATTCAAGAAGGCTATCAAGGCAATGTGTAATGAAGATATACCCCTACAACACAAGGTGGACAACTTCTTGTTTGCCTACCGGAATGCGACACATGCGGTTACCAACCAAACTCCAGCCATGATGTTCTTCAATCGAAGACTACGATGCCGCTTGGATTTGGTTAAGCCAAACATCCGAAGAGATGTGGAGAACAGGCAGTTTCAGAATATGAATGAAAGGCCGACCAGGAGTTTTAAGATAGGTCAACCAGTTTTGGCCCGGGACTACCGCACTGAGAAATGGCAGCCAGGAACGATTTGTACACGACAAGGACCTCTCATGTATACCGTGGACGTTGGGGAGAGCATTGTAAGACGCCATGTTGACCAGATTCTAGAGTCACTGGAAAACGTCAACTCCACACCACGATCTGATACACCTGGTAATGAAATCGACGTTCCAATTGCAGCTACCGCAGAACCAGTAATATTGGAAGCAGATGAACCAAACAACGACATTGATCCCGACTCAACATTGCCAGAAGAACCTGATACCCCAAAGAGGCGTTATCCAGACAGAATCAGGAAGCCTCCTCAAAGACTGAACTTATAATTGCTTAAACTTAACCAATGTATCTAGCAACAGTAATTGTGATTGTAATTAGTTATCATTTAGTTGTTAAATGAATGTTATGTACTGTTTATCTAAAAGAGGAGGAATTGTGTATGTACCTTTAAGAGAATAACTGGTCTCAGACTGCAGTACCGGCAGTGACCACCCCTGTATAAAAGGCGCTAGTGAGCCTCTGTGTTTTTAGTTTCACTATTGACTTCCACCAGTAAAGACTTATTTTGTTCCACTCCTGCAGTCCGTGTCTCAATTATTCACGGACGTAATCGTCACGATCTCCGGGCAAAGGACATCGGGGCGCAACGCCATACCGCTGCCGCAAACCTCCCGCCGAATTCAGTGGAAGGCGATATTCTCGCCGCGCCTGGGTGGTAAGTGGTTAGCGCCCCATTATTGCCCCTCCCCAAAGGCGATAACGGGAGGTGCAAAGGTACCCAATTTCTCCCCCAAAGTGATTTATAACAGTAAAAGAAGATGAGGTTTCAATAAAATCTCTATGGGCCTTATCTTGTAACTCCTTTCTTTTGATTATTGTGACGCAAAGGGGAACAGCAAAGGTGTTGATGGTGAAGTGATGAATAAGTAGCATTAAATGGAAGATATGAACTTGAGAGAGAGTATAAAATGTATCTGTATTTAAAAGTCCTGTGTATGTCATGCATCACGCCACATATGTGCATAGCAACAAATATATATCACACCCAGAATACTACACTTAATGTTTATGTAGCATGAAAGATTTATATTACTTTTCTGATTGTCTTAAATACTACAGGGGTGAATTTCCTTGTTTTTTTTGTTGCATATTTCCAGTGTGTAATCGGGGCAAGTCAATCATCGGAGTGATTATTTGCAAGGTCTTCTGCGTATGCACACTGTATGAGGGCAGGACCTAACACCGATTCCCCTCACCGGAACTGTACCGGAGGATCCAAATGCGCATGCCCCTCGCCGCAGGGTTGCAGCCTGTGGCCTTAACCATGCTTTCCTCCCTGTGGAGAAGATCAGGGAATCGGAGGGGGGTAGAGAAGGGGGAAGAGGAGAGGAAAGGAGCTCGGAGGGGGGAGAGGAGATAAGAGGGGATAGAAACATAGAAGATAGGAGCAGGAGTAGGCCATACGGCCCTTCGAGCCTGCTCCGCCATTCAATGAGATCATGGCTGATCATCCAAATTCAGTACCCGGTCCCTGCCTTCTCCCCATATCCCTTGATCCCTTTAGCCTTAAGAAATATATCCAACTCTTTCTTGAATATACTTAATGAACTGGCCTCCACCGCCCTCTGTGGCAGAGAATTCCACAGGTTCACCACTCTCTGGGTGAAGAAATTCCTCCTCATTTCAGTCCTAAATGGCTTACCCCTTATCCTTAGACTATGACCCCTGGTTCTGGACTCCCCGGCCATCAGAAACATCCTTCCTGCATCTAGTCTGTCCAGGCCTGACAGAATTTTATAGGTTTCGATGAGATCCCCTCTCAATCTTCTAAACTCCAGTGAGTATAAGCCCAATCAACACAATCTCTCCTCATACGTCATTCCTGCCATCCCAGGTATCAGCCTGGTGAATCTTCGCTGCACTCCTTCCATGGCAAGAACGTCCTTCCTCAGGTAAGGCGACCAAAACTGCACACAATACTCAAGGTGTGGTCTCACCAAGGCCCTGTACAACTGCAGCAAGACATCCTTGTTCTTGTACTCGAACCCTCTTGCTACGAAGGCCAACATACCATTTGCCTTCTTAACCGCCTGCTGCACCTGCATGCTTACCTTCAGCGACTGGTGTACAAGAACACCCAGGTCTCTTTGCACTTCCCCTTCTCCCAATCTATTACCATTCAAATAATAATCTGCCTTCCTGTTTTTGCCACCAAAGTGGATAACCTCACATTTATCCACATTATAGTGCATTTGCCATGTTTCTGCCCAATCACCCAACCTGTCCAAATCGTGCTGGAGTTTCACGACATCCTCCTCACAGCATACCCTCCCACCCAGCTTTGTGTTGTCTGCAAATTTGGAGATATTACATCCAATTCCCTCGTCCAGATCATTAATATATATTGTGAACAGCTGGGGTCCTAGGACCGATCCTTGCGGTACCCCACTAGTCACTGCCTGCCACTCGGAAAATGACCCGTTTATTCCAACTCTTTGCTTTCTGTCCGCCAACCAGTTCTCTATCCAAGTCAATACCTTGCCCCCAATCCCATGTGCCTTAATTTTGCATGCTAATCTCTTATGCGGGACCTTATCGAAAGCCTTCTGAAAGTCCAAATACACCACATCCACTGGTTCTCCCTTATCTATTTTACCAGTTACATCCTCAAAAAATTCCAGTAGATTAGTCAAGCATGATTTACCTTTTGTAAATCCATGTTGACTTTGTCCGATCCAGTCACTGCTTTCCAAGTGCTCTGCTATTACATCTTTTATAATGGACTCTAGCATTTTCCCCACTACCAATGTCAAGCTTACCGGTCTATAATTCCCTGCCTTTTGTCTACCACCTTTTTTGAATAGTGGGGTAACATTAGCTACCCGCCAATCCATGGGTACCGTTCCAGAGTCTGTCGAGTTCTGGAAGATGACCAGCAATGCATCTACTATTTCTAGGGCCACTTCCTTAAGTACCCTGGGATGTAGATTATCAGGCCCTGGGGATTTATCGGCCTTCAGTCCCATCAATTTTCCTAACACCATTTCCCTACAAATACTGATTTCTTTCAGTTCCACCCTTTCATCAGACCCTATGTTGCCCGGCATCTCTGGGTTGGAGGGGGGAGGATGAGATTGAGAACGTGATCCAGATGGGAAGATGGATCACGTTCTCCCCCCTCTGTTAAACGTGGATCACGTTCTTCCAACCGATGAATTAGTGAATTGCTTCTCACATACTGAGCAGGTGAACGACCTCTCCCCAGTATGAACTCACTGGTGTGTCAGAAGGTTGGATACACACACGCACCCACGTGCCCACACCCATTGGTCTATTGATTGGCAAATTCTTACTAGCTTCCTGCTATAGTAGCACCACCTGAGATCCGGAGGCCATTGAGTATTTGTACTTCTTGTTTCCATTTCTTATTTTAATGAGCGTTTCTTAAAGTTTTAATCTTGACCTTGGTCCCTTCATTCTGTATTAAGTAATTTTTATCAGAAGGAAAAAAAAAAATCTCCAAAGAAGTAACTAACCCACTAATTAGAGAATAAAGTCTTTTACTTTACCAATGAAGGACAAATATAATTACAATTGCAGAACACTAGATAACAGAGGATCTTCACAAATCTAACTATATTTCCACTTTCTGTAGGCTGCCTGACAAGTCTGGATCAAATTACACATTGCAGGGTTGTCTACAGCAGGCAGGATCAAATTGTGCAATCCAGACAAACTGTTGGGTGTGTCTTGTCCTCCAAGGGGACCAATCATAAACCTGGTCCAACCCACTTGTGTTGCAAATAAACGCAGCTGTCAATCTTTGTGTCAGGAAAATCAGGCAGAAGTTGTTTCCACTGATTTTTCTTCATTAAATAGCTTCCTTGCGCTTGTTCCTTCCCACGATCCGTCCGCCAAGTCCTGAATGCCCTAATTTAAATCTACAGTCATGAAGGCCAGCAGCGCTATAGCTTTGAGTTCTCTGCTTTTACACTTGCAAAGCACTTGGAGGAATAGACTGAGATTCATAAGGCACAGGAGTTGCCAGAATCAATTGAAGCAGGTGGAAGTGAGTAGTTTCTGAGCCTAAAATTTCTGGAGAGTTTGACTAGTGATTTCTGGAGCTGGGGAATAGTTTTTGCAGCGATTTATTTGCCATTCTGCCTACACAGACCTGGACCTACTTCTCACTGTTTCTGGACTTCTCACTGGGTCAGACCACTAGCATATTTTTGACACCCCCCCCTCCCCCCCCTTACCTCCTACCCACAGAGAGGGCTGCTCAGGGACAGACCCTTGTATACCATTATCATGGATAAGGAGGAGAAAGAGAGCAGGATGGAGCAAAAGTGAGTCAGGCAACATTTAAGGAGGATGTAGCCCGCCAGATATTTCCCTCCATAGAATATATAGGCAGCACAGGCCATAAGAGGGTCTTACTGAGGAGTTGTGCATAAAAGTGCGCTTCACCAAGGAGGCAATAAGGGAGCTCTGTCAGCAACTGCACGTTCCTATCTATTCTCTTCCCTATTGCCAGCAGAGTAGTAGTCTGTGTTTCTTACATTGAGACTAGATACTTTTGGTACAGATTTTATGAGGACTGCAAAATTGAGCCTGACGTCTCAAATTTTCTATGAACAATACCTTGGGAGATCCAGTACTATTTTATCATAATAGTTGATGCCTGGGAATGTGTTTAAAGCTGCAACACATCTTCAGAATTCAGATGACAATCATAACCTGTTTGGGATTTACTCTTCTAGGTTATAATCTTATCCAAGTTCCTCATATTTTATTTTTTATAATTATATATTATATATATATAGTAATCTGAGCATGATTATAAGACAACAGTCTCCACAAAAGTTCAGATAATGTTATAAGCTGCGAGAGAGTCACTTGACCAGTTTTTACCTTCCATCTGAATCATGAGACGAGGTTACTGCTCTGACATCACATCAATGAATTTTTTTTTTTTAAATAGTACATTCTGTTGAGTTGGTCAGTTTAATTTATTTTTCACTTTTTTTGAATCAAAACAAACCGCACTGAAATATGGAATTGAGTCTCTTGCACACATCATTATCATGATGATAATGATTCAGGAGTCTTTTCCTTCCCCAAACCAAAAATCACAACGAAAGATGGTTTATATTTGCAAGCAGATTTTTATGAAGACAGTGCCCCTTTAACATGCCATTGATTGTTTTGGCACAAAGTGAAGCCGAGTGTGAAAATAATCATTGGTGTGTTCAAACACTAAGCTCATTATTGCCATTTAAATCCCATAACTGTTGGCTAATCCATAAGTAAAAATCAACTATGGTTTTAAAATAATATTTTTTAACATTGTCTAAATCTTTTAACTACAGATTAAATGGTGTTTCAGAATGAGTTTAAATTTAGAATGAGAGTGGAAGCAGCAGTGGGTAAAGACTTCACGCAAAGGCGTGTGGGCACAGCTAGAACTCTAAAAAATCAACGTTCTGGGTAGCGGCCAATCACAGCTTTAACGTTGATTCCACAGAGATCTAATTGTACATTTGATTGGTGGATACAACTTGTCTTACTTGCTGCGGCTGGCATTTATTTACCAAGGTCATTGACTAATCGTTGTGTGCACAGACTTTTTATGACAAAGTCTCAACTTTAACTAACAGTGGAATTACGTGTAAATTACACACTCACTGCGGCTTGTGTTTGTCACTGTACTGTCTGATATTCTCACCACTTAGAAAACACACACGTACACACATGCATGACCTGAATTCATAATCTGTTACGTTAAGACTCACTGCTCTGTTGGTTGATTTGCATCTATTCCAGTTTCAGCAGCCAAGTAATTAGCTAGAACAAGAGAATGAGGGAAAGCACACTGTGAAATATCTGTGTCTTAACCTTCAGAAATTCACTACTTCTTGGCAAACATCACTCTGAATTTAATATTCTCCTCAAGCAGGTTGGAGGCAAGTTGTTGCTTTTTTGTTTAGGCAGAATGGTCTAAGAATACCAAATTCTGTGGGGTTCAAAGCGTACTCTCTTATTCCTTTTGGTTATGTATTGTACACAACACTAGTCCCTGGGATTGCAGGAAACATCAGTAATGGTCTAGACTTGGATAGAAAGCTATGGTGCTCTTAATCCAATTTGAAAGCCAGCGGCACTTTTCGAGACTCATAGATGCTGAACAATTGTATCTGCCTCTTCTGTACCCTCTAGAAAACCCATGAACCTTAGCTTGTTAAATCGGATCAACTTTACAGATTCGTGATGCGTGTTTCACTTTTCTTATAAATTTTTCAATATGGTTTTCAAGATGAAGTTGTTTATTGCCTTGGTTTCTGACCAGTCTAAAGGGATGAAATGTTTCAGAAAATAGGATTTCTGCATTCCTGCAGAGAATTGAATGTACCTGTCAGGAGCTTTATGCTCACTCCCATTAGATGGCATGGCGATCAGATATGTGGAGATTAGTGATGCACCAGACTATCTGGCAGTCTAGATCTTGTTCCCAGGTCCCTTTCAAAATCTATGTGGTATCTATTGATGTGGCGGTGAGTGCAGTTCAATCTTGCAGGTTTTCTGCAAGATAGTTCTGGTGGTTGTAATTGTTCACTTTCTTACTGCAAAGATTGGAATTATACATCGGTGTAGATTTTCTTAGAGTATGAGTTAGATCTGATGCCTCCAAATCAAACACTCCAAGATCCAGTGACACACCACACACACTCTCCTAGAAGTACAAATCCTTAGCCTCAAAGATACCAGCAAATGCATAGCAGGGCACAGTATCAATCAAGAAATTAGAAGTGCATGTAACAAGGGCAATGCGGTAATCATGGGGGACTTTAATCTACATATTGACTGGGCCAATCAAATTACCACTAATGGTGTGGAGGACGAATTCTTGGAATGCATGCGAGATGGTTTCCTGGATCAGTATGTGGAGGAACCAACCAGGGAACAGGCTATTCTGGATCTGGTACTGTGTAATGAGAAAGGGCTAATCAATAATCTTGTGGTAAAGGGGCCTTTAGGGACAAATGACCATAATATGATTGAATTTTACATTAAGTTTGAGAGTGATGTAGTCCAATCTGAAACTAAAGTCTTCAATCTAAACAGAGGAAACTACAAGAGTATGAGGGACAAGTTGGCCATGGTAGATTGGGAGACTACACTAAAAGGTATGAAGGTGGACATACAATGGCTAACATAACATTCAAGGAAATAATGCATAATTTGCAACAAACATATATTCCTCTAGGGCATGAAAACCCAAAAGGAAAAGTGATCCAACCACGGCTAAAAAAAGAAATTAAAGCTAGTATTAAGTCAAAGGAGGAAGCTTATAAAGTTGCCAGAAAAAGCGGTCAGCCTGAGTATTGGGATCTTTTTAGAAATCAGCAAAGGGGGACCAAGAAATTGATAAAGAAAGGGAAAATAGAATATGAGGACAAACTAGCGAAAAATATAAAAACAGATTGTAAAAGCTTCTATAGGTATGTGAAAAGGAAAAGACTGGCACATGTATCAATATGAAGGTAAATGTAGGTCAGTTACAGTCAGAGATGGGAGAATTTATAATGGGGAATGAGGAAATGGCAGAGAAATTAAACAAATACTTTGTTTCTATCTTCACGGAGGAAGACACAAAAAACCTCCCAGAAATATGAAAAAACCAAGGGTGTGGCGAGAATGAGGAACTTAAAGAAATTATTATTATTAAAAAAACAGTACTGGCAAAATTAATGGGACTAAAAGTTGATAAATCTCAAGGACCGGATGACCTACATCCTAGGGTTTTGAAAGAGGTAGCCATTGGGATAGTGGATGCATTGGTTGTCATCTATAGATTCTGGAACAGTTCCTGCAGATTGGAGGATAGCAAATGTAACCCCGCTATTTAAAAAAGGAGCGAGAGAGAAAATGGGGAACTACAGACCTGTTAGCTTCACATCAGTAGTTGGGAAAATGCTGGAATCTATTATAAAGGATGCAATAACTGGGCACTTAGAAACTAATAGTAAGATTGGGCAGAGTCAACATGGATTTATGGAAAGGAAATCCTGTTTGACAAGCTTATTGGAGTCCTTCGAGGATGTAACTAGTGGAGTAGACAAAGGGGAACCGGTGGATGTGGTGTATTTGGATTTTCAGAAGGCCTTTAATAAAGTCCCACACAAGAGGTTGGTGAACAAAAATTAAGGCACATGGAATTGGGGGTAATATACTAGCATGGATTGAGAATTGGTTAACAGATAGAAAACAAAGAGTAGGGATAAACCGGTCTTTTTCAGGATGGCAGGCGGTGACTAGTGGGTTACCGCAAAGATTGGTGCTTGGGCCCCAGCTAGTCACAATCCATATCAATGATTTGGATGAGGGGACTAAATGTAACATTTCAAAATTTGCTGATGATACAAAGCTAGGTGGCAGTGTCAGTTGTGAATAGGATGTGAAGAGGCTTCAAGGGGATCTCGACAGGCTCAGTGAGTGGGCGAGAACATGGCAGATGAAATATAATTTGGATAAATGTGAAGTTATCCACTTTGGTGGAAAAAAACAAACAGGTAAGAGTATTTCCTAAATGGTGAAAGATTGAGGAATGCAGATGCTCAAAGGGACCTGGGTGTCCTTGTACATGAGTCACTGAAAGTGAATGTGCAGGTGCAGCAAGCCATTAGGAAGGCAAATGGTATGCTGGCCTTCATTACAAGAGGATTTGAGTACAGGAGTAAAAAAGTCTTACTTCAATTATATAGGGCCTTGGTGAGACCACACCTGGAGTACTGTGTACAATTTTGGTCTTACCTAAGGAAGCATTTACTTGCCATAAGAGGGAGTCATAGATAGAGTTATACAGCACGGATAGAGGCCCTTCGGCCCACCGTGTCCACGCCGGCCATCAAGCCCTGTCTAATCTAATCCCATATTCCAGCATTTGGTCCGTAGCCTTGTATGCTATGGCATTTCAAGTGCTCATCCAAATGCTTCTTAAATGTTGTGAGGGTTCCTGCCTCCACAACCCTTTCAGGCAGTGAGTTCCAGACTCCAACCACCCTCTGGGTGAAAAAGTTCTTTCTCAAATCCCCTCTAAACCTCCCGCCCTTTACCTTGAATCTATGCCCCCTAGTTATTGACCCCTCTACTAAGGGAAAAAGCTCCTCAGCATCCATCCTATCTATGCCCCTCATAATTTTGTACACCTCAATCATGTCCCCCCTCAGCCTCCTCTGCTCCAAGGAAAACAAACCCAATCTGCCCAGTCTCTCTTCATAGCTGAAGCGCTCCAGCCCTGGTAACATCCTGGTGAACCTCCTCTGCACCCTCTCCAACGCGATCACATCCTTCCTGCAGTGTGGCGACCAGAACTGCACACAGTATTCCAGCTGTGGCCTAACCAGTGTTTTATACAGCTCCATCATAACCTCCTTGCTCTTATATTCAATGCCTCGGCTAATGAAGGCAAGTATCCCATATGCCTTTTTTACCACCTTATCCACCTGTTCCGCCGCCTTCAGGGATCTGTGTACTTGCACACCCAGATCCCTCTGACCCTCCGTCTTGCCTAGGGTCTTACCATTCATTGTGTATTCCTTTGCCTTGTTAGTCCCCCCAAAGTGCATCACCTCGCACTTTTCTGGGTTAAATTCCATTTGCCACTGTTCCGCCCATCTGACCAACCCATCTATATCGTCCTGCAGACTGAGGCTACCCTCCTCACTATTTACCACCCTACCAATGTTTGTATCATCCGCGAACTTACTGATCATACCTTTTACATTCATATCCAAGTCATTAATGTAGACCACAAACAGCAAGGGACCCAGCACCGATCCCTGTGGTACCCCACTGGCCATAGGCTTCCAGTCACAAAAACAACCTTCGACCATCACCCTCTGCCTTCTGCCACTAAGCCAGTTTTGTATCCAATGTGCCAAGGCACCCTGGATTCCATGGGCTCTTACCTTCTTGACCAGTCTCCTGTGCGGGACTTTATCGAGGGCCTTACTGAAATCCATGTATACCACATCCACTGAGTTACCCTCATCCACACGCCTAGTCACCCCCTCAAAAAATTCAATCAAATTAGTCAGATGTGATCTTCCCTTGACAAAGCCATGTTGACTATCCCTGATTAATCCTTGCCTCTCCAAGTGGAGACAAATTTTGTCCCTCAGAATTTTTTCCAATAATTTTCCTACCCCTGATGTTAGGCTCACTGACCTGTAGTTCCCCGGTTTTTCCCTACTTCCCTTCTTGAATAATGGTACTACATTAGCGGTTCTCCAGTCCTCTGGCACATAGTAAAGAATCCCCTTGGAATGAGTGACCATAACATGGTTGAATTCCATGTTCAATTAGAGGGTGAGGAGGTTGTATCTCAAACAAGCGTGCTAAGCTTGAATAAAGGAGACTATGAAGGTATGAGAGCAGAATTGAGCAAAGTGGATTGGGAAAATAGATTAAAGGGTAAGACGATACATGATCAGTGGTGTACATTTAAGGAGTTATTTTACAACTTCCAAAAAAAGTATATTCCACTGAGAAGAAAAGGGTGTAAAAGAAAAGACAGCCATCCGTGGCTAAGTAAAGAAATTAAGGATAGTATTCGACTAAAAACAAGGGCATATAAGGTAGCCAAATCTAGTGGGAGGATAGAGGATTGGGAAAACTTTAAAAGACAGCAAAAAATAACAAAAAGATTGATTAGGAAAGGGAAGATAGAAACATAGAAACATAGAAGATAGGAGCAGGAGTAGGCCATTCGGCCCTTCGAGCCTGCTCCGCCATTCAACGAGATCATGGCTGATCATCCAAACCCTAGCACCCGGTCCCTACACCGACAACCATCCCACCCAAGCCCTATCCCCGTAACCCCACGTATTTAATCCCCCCTAACACTAAGATAGATTATGAAAGTAAATTAGCAAAAAATATAAAAATAGATAGTAAGAGTTTTTATAGTTATATAAAAAGAAAAAGGGTGGCTAAAGTAAATGTTGGTCCCTTAGAGGATGAGACCGGGAAATTAATGGTGGGAAATATGGAGATGGCAAAAACACTGAATGAATATTTTGTATCAGTCTTTACAGTAGAGGACACCAAGAATATCCCAACACTGGACAAGCAGGGGGCTATATGGGGGGAGGAGATAAACACGATCAAAATCACTAAGGAAGTGGTACTCGGTAAAATAATGGGACTCAAGGCAGATAAATCGCCTGGACCTGATGGCTTACATCCAAGGGTCTTGAGGGAAGTGGCGGTAGGGATTGTGGATGCATTGGTAATAATCTTCCAAAACTCCCTGGACTCAGCAAAGGTCCCAGCAGACTGAAAAACTGCTAATGTAACACCCTTATTTAAAAAGGGCAGTAGACAGAAGGCTGGAAACTATAGACCGGTTAGCCTAACATCTGTGGTAGGTAAAATTTTGGAGTCCATTATTAAGGAGACAGTAACAGGACATTTGGATAATCATAGTTTAATAAGACAAAGTCAGCATGGTTTTATGAAGGGGAAGTCATGTTTGACAAATTTGCTGGAGTTCTTTGAGGAAGTAACATACAGGGTGGATAAAGGTGAACCAGTGGACGTAGTGTATTTAGACTTCCAAAAGGCATTTGACAAGGTGCCACACAAAAGATTATTGCTTAAGATAAAAAATCACGGGATTGGGGGTAATATTCTGGCATGGATAGAGGATTGGCTATCTAACAGAAGGCAGAGAGTTGGGATAAATGGTTCATTCTCAGACTGGCAATCAGTAACCAGTGGTGTTCCGCAGGGGTCAGTGCTGGGTCCCCAACTCTTTACAATCTATATTAACGATTTGGAGGAGGGGACCGAGTGTAACATATCAAAGTTTGCAGATGATACTAAGATGGGAGGGAAAGTAGTGAGAGAGGAGGACATAAAAAACCTGCAAGGGGACATAGACAGGGTAAGTAAGTGGGCAGAGACTTGGCAGATGGAATACAATACTGGAAAGTGTGAGGTTATGCACTTTGGCAGGAAAAATCGTAGAGCAAGTTATTATCTTAATGGCAAGAAACTGGAAAGTACTGAAGTACAAAGGGATCTGGGGGTCCTGGTGCACGAAACTCAAAAGGTTAGTATGCAGGTGCAGCAAGTGATTAAGAAGGCCAATGGAATGTTGGCTTTCATTGCTAGGGGGATAGAATATAAAAATAGGGAGGTATTGCTTCAGTTGTACAAGGTATTGGTGAGACCGCACCTGGAATACTGCATACAGTTTTGGTGTCCATACTTAAGAAAAGACATACTTGCTCTCGCGTCAGTACAAAGAAGGTTCACTCGGTTAATCCCGGGGATGAGGAGATGGACATATGAGGAGAGGTTGAGTAGATTGGGACTCTACTCATTGGAGTTCAGAAGAATGAGAGGCGATCTTATTGAAACATATAAGATTGTGAAGGGGTTGGATCGGGTGGATGCGGGGAGGATGTTCCAGATGATGGGTGAAACTAGAACTAGGGGGCATAGTCTTAGAATAAGGGGCTGCTCTTTCAAAACTGAGATGAGGAGGAACTACTTCACTCAGAGGGTGGTATGTCCATGGAATATGCTGCCCCAAAAAGCTGTCGAAGCTACATCATTACATAAATTTAAAACAGAAATAGACAGTTTCCTAGAAGAAAAGGGAATTAAGGGTTATGGGGAGCGGGCAGGAATTTGGACATGAGTTTAGGTGCGGATCGGTCATGGCCCTGTGGGTAGCGGAGCGGGCCCAGGGGCCGTGTAGCCTGATCCTGCTCCTGTTTCATGTGTCTAATTCTGTTAGATTCAGGAGATAGTCCTGTCATAGTGGATTGGCGGTTAGGATCAGATCAGCCATGATCTTATTGAATGGCGGAGCAGGCTCGAGGGGCCAATTGGCCTACTCCTGCTCCTATTTCTTATGTTCTTATGTTCTTATCCCCTGTGGCCAGAGAGGTCCTGAATATATGTGTTAGAGCCCCCGCAATCCCTTCCTTTGCCTCACACAGCAGCCTGGGATACATTTCATCCGGGCCTGGGGATTTATCCATTTTTAGGCCAGCTAAAACCGCCAATACCTCCTCCCTCGCGATGTTAATATGTTCGAGCATATCACAGTCCCCCCACCCTATTTCTATGTCTACATCGTCCTTCTCCATGGTGAAAACAGATGCAAAAAATTCATTTAGAACCCCTCCTACATCTTCCTGCTCCACACACAGATTGCCACTTTTGTCCCTAATGGGCCCTATTTTTTCCCTAGTTATCCTCTTACCCTTAATATACTTATAAAACATCTTAGGATTTTCCTTTATTTTGCTCGCCAGTGTTATTTCATGGCCCCACCTTGATCTCCTAATTTCTTTTTTAAGTATCCCCCTGCACTTTTTGTACTCCTCTAGGGCTTCCTCCGTCTTTAGCCTTTTGTATCTGCCAAACACCCTCCTTTTTTTCTTAATCCATTCTCGTATATCCCCTGACATCCAAGGTTCCCTGTGGTTTTTGAAACCACCCTTGACCTTTACGGGAACATGTTGCCATTGTATGATCTCAATCTCCCTTCTGAAAGCCTCCCATTGCTCCGATGTGGATTTTCCTACAAGTAGCTGATCCCAGTCCATTTTGGCCAGATCCTGCCTTATCCTATTAAAATCGGCCTTCCCCCAATTTAGAACCTTTATTTCCGGCCCATCCCTGTCCTTTTCCATCACCACCTTAAATCTCACCATATTATGGTCACTGCCACCAAAGTGCTCACCTACTAGCACTTTTTCCACTTGGCCGGCCACATTCCCTAGAATTAGGTCCAGTACCGCCCCCTCTCTTGTAGGACTTTCTACATGCTGGCTCAAAAAGCTCTCCTGGATGCACTTTAAGAATTCTACACCCTCTGAGCCTTTCACACTCTGACTATCCCAGTTAATATTGGGGAAGTTGAAATCCCCCATTATTATTACCCTATTATTTGCACATTTCTCTGAGATTTGCCTACATATCTGTTCCTCTATCTCCCCCTGACTGTTTGGAGGCCTATAGTACACTCCCAGAAAAGTGCTTGCCCCCTTTTTGTTTTTAAGCTCCATCCATATGGCCTCATTAGAGGAACCTGCTAATATATCATCCCTCCTTACTGCAGTAATTGACTCCTTAATTAATATTGCGACACCCCCTCCTCTTATACCTCCCCCTCTGTCTCGCCTGAAGATTCTGTACCCCGGAATATTGAGCTGCCAGTCTTGCCCCTCCCTCAACCATATCTCCGTGATAGCAACAATATCATACTCCCATGTGTTTATCAACACCTTCAGTTCATCCACCTTATTTGCAAGACTCCTTGCATTAAAATAGATGCCATCCAGCCTTGCCCTTATATATTTGCCCTGTCTACCAAGCTGACTTGTTTTTTTCTCTATAATTGGCAGCACATCACCCCCTATTTCAGCTCCCCTCTGTATCCCATCCCCCTACCAAGGTGCAACGAAGGTTCACAAGATTGATTCCTGGGATGGCGGGACTGTCATATGAGAAGAGCTTGAGTAAACTAGGCCTGTATTCTCTTGAATTCAGAAGAATGAGAGGGGATCTCATTGAAGCATACAAAATTATTACAGGGCTTGATAGGGTGGATGCTGGGAGAATGTTTCCCTTGGCTGGGGAGTCTAGAACCAGGGGCCACAGACTCAGGATAAAGGGTAGGCCATTCAGGACTGAGATGCGAAGAAATTTCTTCACACAGAGGGTGGTGAATCTTTGGAATTCACTACCCCAGAGGGCTGTGGAGGTTCAGTCATTGGGTATATTCAAAACAGAAGTCGATAGATTTCTGACTAGTAAGGGCATCAAGGGATATGGTGATAGGGCTGGTGAATGGAGTTGAGGCAGAAGATCAGCCATGATCTCATTGAATGGCAGAGCAGGCTCAAAGGGCCAAATGGCCTACTCCTGCTCCTATTTCTTATGTTCTTATTGCTGTTATGTAAGTGGGGCTCATCTCCACATAAGCAGGCACCACATGAAACGTAAAAGGGACCTGCGAACAAGACCTAGGTTTCTAGGTACCAGAAGAAGATTGAAGGGAAATATAGAGATAGACCCATGCAGTTTTGCAGCTTCACAAACACAACCCCTTTTGAAAATAAAACAGTTTTAGAACTATCTACTGATGAAAATCCAGTTCTCTAGCAGTTGAACTAGTAACTTATTTAAGTCAATTCTGTTATCAGCAATCACTGTTTCAAAATAAACTTTTTTTAAATTAGATGGAACAGCAGAAGAGAGTGTAACAGTGATTGGAATTCTGTATATTTATAACATGGGTCACTGTAGTGAGAATGCGAGTTAAATAATTATCTAATTTTAAAAAGTAAATAAACAATGTTTGGCAAAACAATGCGGTGCAAATTTGGCCATCATGGTTTGTCATACAGTTTGTATGAAAACAGAGACAATTGGAGAAATGTTATCCGGGTTCTGGTGGTAAAATGACATATTTTCCATAACCTAATGCATGGTTCAGCAAACAGTAAGGCACTGTGCAGTGAAGGGACAGGGTCCCATGTGACAACACAGTATGGGACAGAATTCCACAGGCAAGAGGACATTTTGGATTTATACAGAGTATTGAAATGCAGCTGCAGAAGCTGTTGTGTGTCTGGCTTAGGAAGTTCCTGCGTCAGTGCTGCTTCAGTCAAAACCTTGTGACTGGCATCCCAGCCATATTTAACTGATGGCTTTGATGTCTGCTATCACCATGCAAAACAAAGGCTTTGTAGAATGTGAAGATATTGATAAATGGAGCCCAGCTTTCTCAAGGATTTCCACTTCTTTACGCACATATGGAATTGACGGGCAGGAAACGACCAGCTGGTCCATCAAGCCTGCCCCACGCTACGATGGCTGGACCATTATGGCTAAACACTTTTTCCCTCCCCCAACCTGCCCAAATCCTGCAGCCATGTAATCTGGGAGAGGCAAAAAAACAGAAAAAAGCCAGGGCCAATAAGGGAAAAAATACACTGCAAAATTCCTTTCGGACCCTCTCGGGCGATCAAAACTAGTCCAGGAGATTACATGGGCCAATTGTTACCTATAAGGACACTTACCTTCTATATGATGTGATCTCTGCCCCAGTCAGAAACCAGCCCAGCAACCTCTTGAAGGCATGCAAAGATTCAGCACCCACCACAACAGGTGGCATTGTATTCCAGAGGCACACAATTCTCTGGGAAAAGAAGAATCGCCTAATATCTAGTCTATTCCTATCCTACATAACAAAAACAGATTATCTGGTTATTATCACATTGCTGTTTGTGGGAGTTTGCTGTGCACAATTTGGCTGCCGCGTTTCCCACATTACAACAGTGACTCCACTTCAAAAAGCACTTCATTGGCTATAAAGCGCTTTGAGACATCCGGTGGTCGTGAAAGGCGCTATATAAATGCAAGTCTTTCTTTCTTTCTTATAGTTTAAACTCATATCCCCTGGTCCTCCCCAATCTGTTAAACTGGTTTGCTATGCACCCTTTTATTGACCTCTATCAGATCACCTCTAAGTTTACATTGCTCTAAATTAAATAGACCACGGTCCTTGAGCTTATCTGAGTAGCCGAGGTTCTTTAAGCTAGGAATCATTCTTGTAGAGCTCTCCTCTGGACCTTTTCCAAGGCTACTATATCACCCAGCATGTGGAGGACTAAAACTGGGCACAGCACTATAGATGCGGTCTGACCAGCGACCTGTACAGTGTCAAAATGGTGTCCTTTGATTTATACTGAATGGTTCTATAAATACAGCCCAATACCTTGTTAGCTTTAGCTACAGTTTCTCTACATTGGTCATGAACCTTCAGTGATCTGTGCACAATAACACCAAGATCTTTTTCTCTCTTGACCTCTCAGTATTATTCCCTACAAATAATATGTATATTCTGTGTTGGCCTTACCAACATGCATAACACTACATTTATCGAAATTAAATGCCATTTGCTAACATGTGGCTTACTCCCCTAACAAATCTAATTCTTTTTGGATTTGATTGCACTCCTCCACACTGTTGACCCTTGCACAGTGTGATAATAATAATAACTTCCGGGAAGTTATGTGCACATCACTTCCTGTGAACTGTGAACTCTGTGCATACATCACTTCCTGTGCATACGTCACTTCCTGTGTTTGGACTAGTATAAATACTGAACTGCTCAGTATGGTAAAAGGGCTTCACCTAGAGGCATGGTGAAGACCGCGCTTGTATATAGTTTAATTATAAGTTGCTTAAAGCTTACTTTAAAGTTCCTTGATGTGTGAGACTCTTTTGTTACATCACACAGATTTTGGTGCAATCTGCAAACTTACTGACCATACTCCCAACACCACTGTCCAGGTCATTAATAAAGACCGTGAAGAGTAGCGGACCCAGGACCAATCCCGGGGGGAAAACCACTAGTAACATGTCTCCAAGCTGAACCACATCCGCTAACTGCAACATTTTGGCTGCGGGATTGGAGCCATTTTCCTAATCCAGCATTTCAAATTTCTACTGATACCCCAAGATTCCATCTTGTGAAGTAACCTAGTGTGAGGTACCTTATCAAAGACTTTCTGAAAGTCCAGCCAGACAATGTCTACTGGATTTCCCTCATCCACTACCCTGGTGACTTCCTTAAAAAACTCTATCAAATTTGTTATGCACAATGTATTTTTTTGGAAGCTGTGTTGTGAGTTTTTAATGGCCCCTTCCCTTTCCATTGATCATAAAGGGCATCTCTTATGATTCCTTCTAGCATCTTCCCAATAATGGATGTCAGGGTAATAGGCCTGTAATTCCCTGTCTCTAATTTGTCGCTTTTTTTGAAAATAGGCGCTACATGAGCTTGCTTCCAGTCTACAAGAACTATCCTATTGAACTATTGAAGATACAGGCAAGGGGCTCACAGAGCACCTGTCCCATCTCTTGGATGGACATTATGCGCAAATAGAGGTAAACGAATATGATATGATTGGGATTACGGAAACATGGCTCCAGGGTGGCCAAGACTGGGAACTCAACATCCAGGGGCATTCAATATTCAGGAAAGATAGGCAAAAAGGAAAAGGAGGTGGGGTAGCATTGCTGGTTAAAGAGGGGATTAACACAATTGAAAGGAAGGATATTAGCTCTGATGATGTGGAATCTGTATGGGTAGAACTGAGAAATACCAAGGGGCAGAAAACGTTAGTGGGAGTGGTATATAGACCTCCAAACAGTAATGCGGAGGTCGGGGATGGCATTAAATGGGAAATTAGAGAAGCGTGCAATAAGGGCACAGCAGTTATCATGGATGACTTTAATCTACATATAGATTGGGCTAACCAAATTAGTAACAATACTGTGGAGGAGGAATTCCTGGAGTGTTTACGGGATGGTTTCCTGGACCAATATGTTGAGGAACCAACTAGAGATCAGGCCATCTTAGACTGGGTATTATGTAATGAGAAAGGATTAATTAGCAATCTTGTTGTGCGAGGCCCCTTGGGTCAGAGCGATCATAATATGATAGAATTCTTCATTAAGATGGAGAGTGAAATAGTTGATTCAGAGACTAGGGTCCTGAATTTAAATAAAGGAGACTATGATGGTATGAGGTGTGAGTTGGGTGGGATTGATTGGGAAATGCCGCTCAAAGGGTTGACGGTGGATGGGCAATGGCAAACATTCAAAGATCGCATGGATGAACTACAGAATTTGTTCATCCCAGTTTGGCATAAAAATAAAACAAAAAAGGTGACTCAACCGTGGCTAACAAGGGAAATTAGGGATAGCATAAGGTCCAAGGAGAGGACATAAAAATTGGCCAGAAAAAGCAGTAAACCTGAGGATTGGGAGCAGTTTAGGATTCAACAAAGGAGGACAAAGGGATTAATTAAGAGGGGGAAAATAGAGTATGAGAGTAAGCTTGCGGGGAACATAAAACTGACTGTAAAAGCTTTTATAGATATGTGAAGAGAAAATGATTGGTGAAGTCAAGCGTAGGTCCCTTGCAGTCAGAATCAGGGGAATTTATAATGGGGAACAAAGAAATGACAGACCAATTAAATATATACTTTGGTTCTGTCTTCACAAAGGAGGACACAAATAACCTCCCAAAGATGTCGGGGAACATAGGGTCTAATGAAAGGGAGGAACTGATAGAAATCAGTATTTGTAGGGGAATGGTGCTGGGAAATTGATGGGATTGAGGGCCGATAAATCCCCAGGGCCTGATAATCTACATCCTAGGATACTTAAGGAAGTGGCCCTAGAAATAGTAGATGCATTGCTGGTCATCTTCCAAAATTCCATAGAACCTGGAACAGTTCCCATGGATTGACGGGTAGCTAATGTTACCCCACTGTTCAAAAAGGGTGGTAGAGAGAAAACGGGAAATTACAGACCGGTAAGCCTGACATCGGTAGTGGGGAAAATGCTAGAGTCCATTATAAAGGATGTAATAGCAGAGCACTTGGAAAAAAGTGAGCAGATCGGACAAAGTCAACATGGATTTACAAAAGGTAAATCGTGCTTGACTAATCTACTGGAATTTTTTGAGGATGTAACTGGTAAAATAGATAAGGGAGAACCAGTGGATGTGGTGTATTTGGATTTTCAAAAGGCTTTCGATAAGGTCCCGCATAAGAGATTAGCGTGTAAAATTAAGGCACATGGGATTAGGGGCAAGGTATTGACTTGGATAGAGAACTGGTTGGCAGACAGAAAGCAAAGAGTTGGAATAAATGGGTCTTTGTCCGAGTGGCAGGCAGTGACTAGTGGGGTACCGCAGGGATCGGTCCTTGAACCCCAGCTATTCACAATATATATTAATGATCTGGACGAGGGAACTAGATGTAATATCTCCAAGTTTGCAGACGACACAAAGCTGGGTGGGCGTGTGTGCTGTGAGGAGGATGCCGAGAAACTCCAGTATGATTTGGACAGGTTGGGTGATTGGGCAGAAGCATGGCAGATGCAATATAACGTGGATAAATGTGAGGTTATCCACTTTGGTGTCAAAAACAGGAAGGCAGATTATTATCCGAATGGCAATAGATTGGGAGAAGGGGAAGTGCAATGAGACCTGGGCGTCCTTGTGCACCAGTCGCTGAAAGTAAGCATGCAGGTGCAGCAGGCGGTTAAGAAGGCAAATGGTATGTTGGCCTTCGTAGCGAGAGGGTTTGAGTACAGGAACAAGGATGTCTTGCTGCAGTTATACAAGGCCTTGGTGAGACCACATCTTGAGTATTGTGTGCAGTTTTGGTCGCCTTATCTGAGGAAGGATATTCTTGCCATGGAAGGAGTGCAGCGAAGATTCACCAGGCTGATACCTGGGATGGCAGGAATGACGTATAAGGAAAGATTGGGTCGATTGGGCTTGTACTCGCTGGAGTTTAGAAGAATGAGAGGGGATCTCATTGAAACTTATAAAATTCTAACAGGACTAGACAGACTAGATGCTGGAAGGATGTTCCCGATGGCCGGGGAGTCCAGAACCAGTGGTCACAGTCTAAGGATAAGGGGTAAGCCATTTAGGACTGAGATGAGGAGGAATTTCTTCACCCAGAGAGTGGTGAACCTGTGGAATTCTCTATCAAAGGCGGCAGTAGAGGCCAATTCATTAAATATATTCAAGAAGGAGTTGGATATATTTCTTAAGGCTAAAGGGATCAAGGGATATGGAGAGAAGGCAGGAACAGGCTACTGAATTTGGATGATCAGCCATGATTTCATTGAATGGCGGAGCAGGCTCGAGGGGCCGAATGGCCTACTCCTGCTCCTATCTTCTATGTTATCCAGACCTGGAGCCCTATCAATTTTGGGCTTTCCTAATATATCCAAGATGACATTACTATCTATTTTAACATTAAAATACTGCTATTTAATACTGGAACATAAGCATCATCTACATCTATATGTTCATATACACACTATCCTATGAATTATCTAATATTTAACAGTCAGTTGGTCAACAAACCAGGCTGGCATAAGTGCCAGAAGACCTCCCATTCATACTCTTCCCTATGCCAACTTCTGCAGTTATCTGCGCGTTGTCACTCTTCCATTCAAGTATTACAGTACACAATCCTGCTATCTGAGCTTTGGCCTTCTGTGTGGTCTTTTCCAGCTGTGACCTATTTCATCACATTCCAAGGTTATTGATCTTCTTAAAAATAAATTACACATGCCTTACCCAACATGCTTCGTTATTGCATTCAGCTCACTATTTCTCGTTACTTCATTGTTGGTCACTCTGTCCTCCCAGCTCATAGAGAACATCCTGAACATTCTGAAAGCATGCAGCATTCATATTGATCCAACTGAATACTAGTGTCATAAACTCTCTTTTAACACACCCGATAATCTCACCTCTTCCACAGTCCATGCAAAATATTTATATTTACAGCAATGCATTATCCACCCCTTCCTCACCAGCCCTTACCAGATATACAACTTAAACTCACCTATTATTTGTCGTTATTGTCCACCTTCAGATGTGACATGATCACATGATAGGTATCGATGAGGAAACCCACTCGGCTCATTTTATCTTATCTACCAAGAAAGATACTGCACACCTCAGACACAGCATCCAACTGCTTCTTAAATGATTCTGGGTTTTTGTCTCCACTACCCTATCCAGAGGTCCATTCCAAGAGTTGGGCCAGGATCTTACCTGAAGAGGCACGTTGGGGACGGGACTGCTGCCTTTCAGGTTCTAGTCCCGCCCCCAGCGACGTCCGTCGCACAGACGCTATTTTGCGTCAATTGGCCTTGTTAAACCCGCCCTGCGGGCTTGCCGGCCAATTAAGAAAAAGCCGGTGTCAGATGACGTCAATTGATGATGCGTCATCTGCCGGTTTTCTTAAAGGGGCCACCACCATTTCTTTTTGACATGATTTTTTCAGTGTTTGCCAGCATTGAGGTGCTGCAAACACTGACAATCACTGTACAAAGGTGAGCCCTTGCACCCAGACTCTCCAGTGACTCTCTCCTTAGGCTAAAACAGATAGCAGCTGCAGGTGAGGTTACAGAAGCGATCTGTCACTGGTGAGAGATGTTCTCCCAATGAGGTGGGACTACACAAACACTTCAAAGCTTGTCATGTACAGAAAATTTTAAACACATTAAAAATTACTTTCCCAACTTTTTCTTATCTCTGCAACTCACCAGTGTCCCATTGGATCCTTCACACCACTTCTGCAGCTGTCATCTATACACAAACATTACAGTAGACCCACAGCACGCCACACTTACCTTGGCGAGGTTTCCCGACGTTGGTAAGCCCGCAGTAGACGTGTCAAAATTGGAAAAAGCCTCTTAACTGCCTGTTAACTACCTGTTAACAAGCAGTTAAGTGGCTATAATCCTCTTCCCGCAAATTGGGGACCCGACTCCTGGGAAGATTGATTGGAGATGGGTTGGAAGCAGGTTTGGGACCCGCTGCCAATCTTTTTGATTTTGCCAGCAGTCCTGCCTCCAAACCCGACCCCTGAGTGCCGGCAAAATAGCCCCCTTGACCTCTTTTCGTATGAATATGAATTTCCTTCCATCAATCCCAAATAATTTGAACCTGCACCCCCTTGTCCTACTGTCAAGGTTTAATTTCAAATAGTATTCTGCATTTACCTTTTCTATATAGTTTACTATCATCTAATTTTATAATGTCACCTCTCAAACATCTCCTTTCAAGGTTGAAAAGCCCAAGTTTCACCTGTCTTCCATCATAACACAGCCTTCTGATGCTGCGGATCAGTCTCCTGGTTCATCCTCTAGGGCTTGAATGTCTTCCTTGTGTCTCAGTGACCAGAACTGAACACATTTCAACTTTTTCCATATTTATTTGTTACATATAGACTCTAGCCCACATGTTATCTGTAACACAATCTAGCTTGTGCTGTATTTATGTGAAGATTTTTTCCAGTATTCTCTTCCACTTGCTTTATTCAACTCCAACCCCTATTTTATCCTATATTTATTAAAGTAGTTTTTTGATAGTTTAAAACATTTTCACTTTAATCAACTTCTAAAAGAAGCAATAACAAAACCAAAACCTTTCAATGGAAGCATCCTCAAGAAAGGAATTAGATCAATGTGTAAATGAAGGAGTTTTGGAAGATTTCCATTGCACCATAACATTACACATGGCCATCAGATGTTCAAATAGAACATAAAGTTCAAGATTTGACCCAGAGATGAAGCTCAGAGGTGATAGGACAGCAAAAACAACTGAAATTTTGGGAAATTATTTCTGCAGCTGAGAAAAATTTATGATAGCTTTAGTAAGAAAATTCTCTAAGCCTTAAGATACCACAAAAGTATGACGCGTCAGTCAGATTTAACTCGTTTCTTAGCTTTAATCAGTGAAGTGGGCTTAGACAGAAAGTGGATTGATATTTTAATTTTTATTGCTGTAAAGCAGTAACCTACACAGATTGGAAAAAAGTTCCAATAGAAGATAATGTTTTATTGGCATATATATTCGGAGCAAAGAAATAGTGACATTAGAGGAGTTAGACCACAGTTACACAAAACACAGGCTATGAGCCAAATATTTCTTCTAGCTTTTGGGGGTGATTTTAACCCTGCCTGCTAGGCAGAAACTGGGCAGGTGGGACATTAAAATCACCCAGGTTACTTGCGTGACCTTGAGCTACAATTTTTGTGCAGGCTTCTGGATGGACAGCTGAGCCGCCCACCCAAAATCAGTGGGGTCCTTCTTCAAATATGTAGATTGGAGTCTGATGATGTCATCAGGCCCTGACTGCAATTTTAATGCAGCCCTGAGCTTTCCTGCCTGGCTGAAGAAAATCAGGATATCCCAGGAAGAGGAAGAGGGCCAAACAGGTATGTTTTTTTACTTCCCTGAGTGGGGCCAGGAGGGAAGAGAAAGCATGGAGGACAAAGAATGATCTGTCATAGCCAACACGGGGACAACTTACAATTAAGTCAAACATCTTGTTCTGGACAGTCAGCAGTGAAATAAATGGGTTGCTGCATATGTCACTAGGCACAGAAGATTCTAAATAAATAAAAACACCTCAAGAATAGTTTGCCATGCGCAAAAGGGCAGTAGTTGTGCACAATGCTTCAAATGGCACCTTTGGTAGGTGCGGCAGTTGCCAACTTCACTTTGTGCTGTGCTTGATGGGACTCACAAGTAACGTGTGGAAAAGTAAAGTGCACACTTAACTTTTGCCTTATTCCTTACTACCATCTGGATGACTGTATTGACTCAGTCATTTACTGGAAGGTGACCATAAGCTCAGATAGAGCCACCCTCCTTTGGTACATCTCCTGCAGTTGTGCCTCCCAGGACTGCAGCATCAAAAAGTGCAGTAATGTCCATTTCTCTACTATGCCATTGTGAACAATTATTCAATTTTTCTGCCAAGACCACAACTTCCCCTTTCATGGCAAGGTGCAGCTCTTTAAGAGCTGCTGCCTCACCAGATTTTGCACTCTTAAGTATGCTATAGACCAAGCTCTTTGGAAATCTTTTCCTCTGCAAGTAGCTTATTCAAATTAGGGGGATGGAGTACTATCAGAAACATTAGCACAGCTCATTCTCCACACCACAGGCCTACCCTCCACACCACAGGTCTGCACAGCTCCAGTTTTCCTAGGATTAGTGTTTTTAAGTAAACCTTTCCTTCAATATGCATTTGGATTTTTCCCCTCCCAAAACCTGCCACAAGAACTGTAATGTTATAAAAGGTGATTGAAATTGTGTGTTTTTAAAAAAAAAAGAAGCTTTGATATATTGTGAGAAATAGAAGAAAATATCTCACTATATAAATGAATTCATTTATTTATTCATGCAGTTATTAAAAGATACACAGCAATAAGTACTCAAAACCTCACTATTTTTGTAGCCTGACAAGTACTGTGACAATTAGGACACTAAAACCATAGGTAGAATGTTTTTTCCTGTATGGAAGACTATCCTGAAGGTAAGTTACAAACGTCTTCTCTTGACTGTTGTAGTTGGTGCTCAGCCTACAATTCAAATCAATTTATAATGTCAAAAATATTGAAAGGCATGAGAGACAAGCTAGCTCGCATTTAACTCCAAATCAAATTGAAGATATGAATTATTCAAATAGACAGGACCATTTTTGGTGGTGTTAATCATGTTTCACACGGCCTCCTTATTGTTGTTTCTTTTAAGTTAGTTTTGTTCACTATAAGGTGGAATTATATTGTTGGTCAAGTAGAATACTTAAGTAAAAGAAATTAAGATTCTGTGGCCTAGAAATTCAGTGGCCTGCGCCACCAGTTTGCGCCCAAAGAGGGCTTTTGCGCCACTGTGCAAACCTACCGCGATATTTAGCGGGGCGCTAATGGCGGCGTTAGCCATTAGCGCTGCGCCGCCACCGATGACGTCATCGGTGTGCGCAGCGCCCCGCTATCGCCCCGCTGGCCATATTTGGTTGCTGCCGCCTCCCCCGCGCCGGCCGCAAACAGCGACCGGTACACGGGGCCTACCTGTGCCGGTAGTGGGGCGATTTAAGGTGGAGGTGCGGCCGGCCGCTTTTTCGGCGGCCGCCTGCCTGCACCTCCTTCCCCGGCCTCCTACAGCCCCCCCCCCACCCCCCACGGCATTGCTGGCTGTTTCCAGAGAGCCCGGCACTTCTCCTTGGTGCCGGGCTCATTTGCCGGCACTCGCGAGCGGGGATCGCGCTGTTGCAGGCATCTCCCCCTTAAGAATTAGAGGAAGGCCTGCAGTACCGCAGGCTGCCGTGCCGCAGCGGGTGGCGCTGCGGCACTTTACACGCCGATATTCAGTTTCAGTGCCCCAAGCGGGGCGCCGAAACCCTTGTTTAGCGGCCAGCTTCAACTTGGGGCGCTGAAACTGAATTTCCCGCTGGCGCAAGTGGCTCCGCGCGCAGCGGTAATTCCGGCGCCCAGGCGAGCTGGGCGCCCCTAACTGAATTTCTAGGCCACTGTTTCTGTGAGTATGACTATATCAGGCTGTTCCTTGTCTAGTCTGCGGAACTACCTTTCCCAACATTGGCACCAGTTCCCAGATGTTAGCGTGGAGGACATTGCAGGGTTGACTTTGCTGGCTGGGTGTGCCTTTGTCGTGTCCTGATTTGATGCCAAGGTCGCAGTTGAATTATCTGTCTGATTTGATTCTTGCTTTTCATTCTAGTGCTTTGATACAACTAGGCCACTCCAGAGGGCAGTTAAGAGTCAATCACATTGGTATGAGACTGCTGTCACGTATAGGCCAGGTCAGGTAAGGATGGCAGTTTTCCTTCCCTAAATGACCCCAATCCAATTCTTAGCCTTGCTCAACCTGATCAAACCAGATCTTTATTACAGCTTTAATACAGTTGAGGTGAACTGAATCAGGAGAAACTAAACTAGATTTAACCCTTCAATCCTGCAATATTAACAGTAAATTATTTCAGGGTGTAAGCTCTTCCCACGTTACAACAGTGACTACACTTCAAAAGTACTTCATTGGCTGTAAAGTGCTTTGAGACGTCCGGTGGTCATGAAAGGCGCTATATAAATCCAAGTCTGTCTGTCTGTCTGTCTCTGTCTGTCTGTCCTCTTCTTGCTCCCTCGCTCCTCTTCGCGCGCTCCCTCGCTCCTCTGCGCCCGCTCCCTCGCTCCTCTGCGCCCGCTCCCTCGCTCCTCTGCGCCCGCTCCCTCGCTCCCTCTCTCTCTCTCTCTCTCCTCCTCTCTCTCTTTCTCTCTCTCTTTCTCTCTCTCTCTCTCTTTCTCTCCTCTCTCTCTTTCTCTCCACTCTCTCTTTCTCTCCCCTCTCTCTCTCTTTCTCTCCACTCTCTCTCTCTTTCTCTCCACTCTCTCTCTTTCTCTCTCTCTTTCTCTCTTTCTCTCTCTCTTTCTCTCTCTCTTTTTCTCTCTCTCTCTCTCTCTTTCTCTCTCTTTCTCTCTCTTTCTCTCTCTCTCTTTCTCTCCACTCTCTTTCTCTCTCTTTCTCTATCTCTCTCTCTCTCTCTCTTTCTCTCTCTCTCTCTCTCTCTCTTTCTCTCTCTCTCTCTCTTTCTCTCCACTCTCTCTTTCTCTCCACTCTCTCTTTCTCTCCACTCTCTCTCTTTCTCTCCACTCTCTCTCTCTCTCTCTCTTTCTTTCTTTCTCTCTCTCTCTCTCTCTCTCTCTCTTTCTCTCTTTCTCTCTCTCCTCTTCTCTCTCTCTCCTCTATCTCTCTTTCTCTCTCTTTCTCTCTTTCTCTCTGCTCTTTCTCTCTCTCTTATTCTCTCTTATTCTCTCTCATTCTCTCTCATTCTGTCTCTCTCTGTCCAATTCCAATTCCAATTCCAATTAAAATGCTTTATTGGCATGAAAGTTTACAGAGAACCATATTGCCAAAGCTTACATAGCAAAAAGGTACAGTTTTCCAACATTCTGTAGGTGTCAATCGATTTGACATTTGTTGGGTACATACAATATTACTTTTAAACAATATTAATTTTTAAAGTCTTTGTACTTCATTTGGTACGTTCAATATTAATTTTAAACAGTCTTAATTTTAAACAGTCCTCAGGTTTGTGACATGTTGTTACATATTTGGCCCCAAGGTATGGTCTGTCTCCTTCTCCTAGGACTAATCTCAATTTTGACAGATCATCCAATTCCTTGAAATCTGGGGTTGTTTGGCTTAGCTTGTTGAATAATATGTTTCTTGATGTGTTGAATTTTTCGCATTTTAGGAGGAAATGCATTTCTGTTTCAACCCTCGCCAGCCAGACATTGATCGCATATTCTATTCTCTCTAGGCTGCCAGGATTTCTTGTATCTGCCTTTTTCAATTTCCAGTTGGTGGTCGCTTAGTCTGTACCTGGTGAGGGTCTGTCTCTGTTTTGTGTCTCTGATGGTCGTGAGGTAGTCTGCCAGTTTATATTCTCTTTTTAGGGCCCCGGTAACATTCTAATCTGCTTTGGCTTTCGGTTATTTTGTTCCAATGTTCTCTCTGTCTCTCTCTTTCTCTCATTCTCTCTCATTCTCTCTCGTTCTCTCTCTTTCTCTCTCTCTCTCTCTTTCTTTCTCTCTCTTTCTCTCTTTCTCTTTCTCTCTTTCTTTCTCTCTTCTCTCTCTCTCTCTCTCTTCTCTCTTTCTCTCTCTCTCTCTCCTCTTCTCTCTCTGTTATGTCTTCTAGCGCTCGTAGTGCTTTGTAAAGACGACTCTGGACTCAGTAGTTTGTAATTATAAACTACTGTTTTATTTGAGTTGTAATCCTTGCCTGCTGCATGGTGTGGGGCGATATTTCCAAGTGCCTTGTGCGGGCGCCTGCGCACTACTTTCCCAGCATTGTAGTACTGCTACACTTGATTTGAGTGTTAGTACACTTGTACAATGTAGTCCCAGCATAACTATGTAACATCCCTCTTTCCCAACAAAACTAACTATGTCAATTTTCTATTTTACAATGTTTCCAGTTGAATAACTTTTACAAAATACAGAACGTGAGCTTTCTTTGCTGAATTTATATACAGATATTTGTCCATGTTGTTTTACTGTTCTGTGCGAATTATAATTGTCTTTATAATTATTCGTGAATCCGCTTAGGTGGTTGTATGTTACTCCTCCATCTTGTGGACTTGGCTGTAACTATTCCTTTCTGCGGTGTTTTGGTGTGTTCTTTTCTTGTTGCCGGTGCTGTCGTGTTGGGCTCTGGAGAGTGCATGTTTGCAGTTGTTGTATTTGAGGTGTGTTTGTTTCTGGCGTTATAATTGTTTTCCGTGTCTGGTACCGTAACTGCTGTTAATGTTGTCCGCTGTTTGACAGCTTCAGGTGAGGGTCTGATATGGATCCTCTTTCGCCTGTATTGGTTTCCAGGTTCTGTCTCTACCAAGTAAGATCTTGGAGTATCAGCTTTTCCAATAACCTGGCTGGACTCCATGTTCTCAACAATGGATCTTATATATGCACTGATTGCCCATTTAGCAGCTCCGGTAGTGGTTTTGCATGCTTGTTATATTGTGTGCTCCCGTAGCTTGTGTTTCCATCAGCTTCTGCCGAACGTCCTCTTGGTCCTGGGGAGGATATATCTTTGCTGGTAGAGTTGTTTTGTATTTTCTACCGTTTAGTAGTTCTGCTGGTGATTTCGAGTCTGCTCTCAAAGGTGTCGATCTGATTGCCAAAAGGGCGAGGTCTTGGTCTTCTCCCATCTCCTTGCTTTTAATGAGAGCTCTTTTGACTGTTTGGCTCTGTCTTTCAATAAATCCGTGTCCCCTTGGGTAATGTGGGGATGAGGTAATTATTTTAAATCGTATTTTCCAGCCAGTGCTTTGAATTCGCTGGAGGTGAATTGTGTCCCATTGTCGCAGATGACCTTCTCTGGGATGCCCTGTTCTGCGAATACGTTTTTCGCAATTTTTGTGATTGTTGTGGCTCTCATGTCGTTTATCCTTCTGACAAAAGGAAATTTTGAGTAGTAGTCTGCTACTATGATGTACCACTCCTGGTTGCACAGGAACAGATCTGTTCCTACCGTGTGCCATGGTCTCGGGGGTACTTCCATTTGAATCATCTCCTCCTTCTGCTGTGTGTTTCGGCAGCATGTGGAGACCATTTGTTCTATGCTTTTGTACATGCCTATCCAGTACACAGCTGATCTGGCTCTTAGTTTACATTTCTCCATCCCCATATGGCCTTGGTGTATTAAGCGGAGAAGTTCCGTTTGCATCGTTTTTGGTATTATGATTCTTGAGCCAGCAAGGGAGAACACCGTCCTCCACCGAGATGTCGTCTCTGATTGTCCAGTACTGTCGGATTTGGTTTTGGACATGCTGGATCTTCTCCGGCCACCCCTGTATTACCTGTTGCATGAGTAGTAGCAACTCCTCTTCTTTACCAGTCTCCTCTTGAATTTGGCTAAGCTTTGTGGGAGTAACAATTACGAGGTGGTGTATTTTTACTGTCAGGCCCTTCATCTCGTGTTTTTCGTGTGGGTGACAATCGAGACAATGCATCTGCCAGTGCCATTTCTTTTCCTGGCCGGTATTTTAATTCAAAGTCGTAACTTTGGAGTCTTAACAGTAACCTTTGCAGTCTTGCTGGGGCCTTGCTTAGGTTTTTCTTGTAAATTTGTTCGAGTGGACGATGGTCACTCTCTACCTCGAATTTTCTTCCGTATAAATAGGTGTGGAACTTTTCACATCCGTATACTACTGCCAATAGCTCTCTTTCAATGTTTGCGTATCTTGTCTCTGCTGATGTCAATGCCTTCGATGCGAAAGCTATTGGTTTTCCTTCCTGCACAAGGGCTGCCCCTAGCCCCCTGGTAGAGGCATCTACCTGTAGGGTGACAGGTTTTTTTTCTATCGTAATAAGACAGGCTGGTTTCTTTACATAATTCCTTTAGGTGTTTGAAGTTCCTCTCATGGGATTCTGACCATTGGTATTCGGTGTCTTCTTTTAGTAATTCTCTTAGGTTCGCTGTATAGTCTGACATGTTTGGGATGAAAGAGCTCATATACTGGACCAAGCCGAGGTAGCTTCTCAGATCCTTCTTGTCGTTTGGAGGTTTCATCTCTGCTATCGCCTCGACTTTTTCGGGATTAGGCTTGACACCCTCCGGTGTGTAGATCATGCCAAAAAATTTGCATTTCGTACTTTTAACGATGCACTTCTCGGCGTTCAGCTTGATGCCAGCCGTTCTGGTGCGCTCCATGGCCTCGTGCAAGTGCACATCGTGGTCTCTTTCATTTGTTCCATAAACTTGGATGTCGTCAGCGATTCCAATGGCTCCTTCACAGCCTTTGTATGTTTCATCGATCTTTTGTTGGAAGATGTCTTGGCTGACTTTCAACCCGAATGGCAGCCGCCGGAATTTATAACGCCCCAATGGTGTATTAAAAGTCGTCAGGTTAGTTGATTCTTCGTCCAGTTTTACGTTCTAGTAGCCGTTTCTGGCATCCAGTTTGGAGAAGACTTTGGCTCCTGCCAGTGCTGGTGTGATTTCTTCTAATGTTGGTGTGGGGTAGTGGTCCCGCTTTATTGCCTGGTTTAAGTCTTTGGGGTCCAGACATATTCTGAGCCGCCCGTTCGGTTTTTCCCGTACCACAATCGAGTTTACCCAGTCTGTGGGTTCAGTGACCTTTGCGATTATTTCTTTCTCTTCCATTTCTTTTAGTTCGGTGTATAATTTTTCTTTTAGCTCGATGGGTATTTTTCTTGGAGCGTGGATGACGGGTTTTACCTCTGGATCTATTGTTATATGGTACTTGAACTCCCGAAGCATCCTACAGTGTCATCAAAGCACTCTGGATACATGTCCATCAAATGTTTTGTGTCCATGATTTGTGGACGATTTTCCAGTGGGGTGTTGCTGTCGACTTTCAGTGATGTTTTTGTTAGTTCGTGGTTTACCGAGATTAATCCCAGCTTCTCGCAGCTGTTTAATCCCAGGATCGCCGGTCCCTCGGAGTCGGTCACATAGAACATGCAGTTGATGTTTCTGCTTTTGTGTGTTCCTTTTATATAGGTTGTTCCGAGTTGTCTAATCTCGCTCCCCCCATACGCTGTCAGCGTGACGTTGTTTGCTTCAATCTGATATCGTTTTTTATTTGCGTAAGTTTTACTCACTTATACCGCTGCCACCATGTTATGTCTTCTAGCGCTCGTAGTGCTTTGTAAAGATGACTCTGGACTCGGTAGTTTGTAATTATAAATGACTGTTTTATTTGAGTTGTAATCCTTGCCTGCTGCATGGTGCGGGGCGATATTTCCAAGTGCCTTGTGCGGCGCCTGTGCACTACTTTCCCAGCATCGTAGTACTGCTAAACTTGATTTGAGTGTTAGTACACTTGTACAATGTAGTCCCAGCATAACTATGTAACACTCTCTCTCTCCTCTTCTCTCTCTCTTTCTCTCCTCTCTCTCTTTCTCTCTCCTCTCTCTCTCTCTCTCTCTCTCTCCTCTCTCTTTCTCTCTTCTCTCTCCTCTCTCTTTCTCCTCTTCTCTCTCTTCTCTCTCTCTCTCTTTCTCTCTTTCTCTTTCTCTCTTTCTCTCTCTCTCTCTCTCTCTTTCTCTCTTCTCTCTCCGCTTCTCTCTATCTCTCTATCTCTCTCCTCTTTCTCTCTCCTCTTTCTCTCTCTCTCCTCTTCTCTCTCACGCTCTCTCTCCTTTCTCGCTCTCTCTCTTCTCTTCTTTCTCTCCTTCTCTCTCACTCTCTCCTTTCTCGCTCTCTCCTTTCTCGCTCTCTCTATCTTCTCTCTCTCTCTCCTCCTCTCTCTCCTCTCTCTCCTCTCTCTCCTCCTCTCTCTCCTCCTCTCTCTCCTCTCTCTCTCCTCTTCTCTCTCTCTCTCGCCTCTTCTCAATTCAATTTCAATTCAATTCAAATCGCTTTATTGGCATGACAAGTTACATCTTATGTTGCCAAAGCATCGGAAAACATTCATGTTTGTTCACAAAAATACAGATCTATCCATACAGTGTATAAACAGATATATCCCTGAGTGTATAAATATACTTTCATATAATTTATATATACTCTTATCTTATCTTTAGTGGTTGTCCCTCTGTTTCTCTCTCCTTCTCTCTCTCTCTCTCTACTCTCTCTCTCTCCTCTTTCTCTCTCTCTCTCTCCTCTTCTCTTCTCTCTCTCTCCTCCTCTTCTCTCTCTCTCTTCTCTCTCCTCTTCCCTCTCCCTCTCCCTCTCTCTCTCTCTCTCTCTCTCTCTCTTCTCTCTCTCCTCTTCTCTCTCTCTCTCTCTCTCTCCCTTTCTCCTCTTTCTCTCTCTCTCTCTCTCTCTTCTCTCTCTCTCTCTCTCTCTCTCTCCTCTCCTCTTCTCTCTCTCTCTCTCTCTCTCCTCTCTCTTTCTCACAATTCACAATTCAAATGCTTTATTGGCATGAAAGTTTACAGAGAACCATATTGCCAAAGCTTACACAACAAAAAAGTACAGTTTTCCAACATTCTGTAGGTGTCAAACAATTTTGACCCTTGTTGGGTACATACAATATTACTTTTAAACAATATTAATTTAAACAGTCTTTGTACATCATTGGGTACATTCAGTATTAATTTTAAACAGTCCTCAGGTTGTGACATGTTGTTACATATTTGGCACCAGGTATGGTCTGTCTCCTTCTCCCAGGACTAATCTTAATTTTGACAGGTCATCCAAATCCTTGAAATCTGGGGTTGTTTGGCTGAGCTTGTTAAATAATATGTTTCTTGACGTGTTGAATTTTTCGCATTTTAGGAGGAAATGCATTTCTGTTTCAACCTCGCCGGTCAGACATTGATCACATATTCTATTCTCTCTAGGCTGCCAGGATTTCTTGTATCTCCCTTTTTCAATTGCCAGTTGGTGGTCGCTTAGTCTGTACCTGGTGAGGGTCTGTCTCTGTTTTGTGTCTCTGATGGTCGAGAGATAGTCTGCCAGTTTATATTCTCTTTTAGGGCCCGATAACATTCTAATCTGCTTTGGCTTTTGGTTATTTTGTTCCAATGTTCCAGGTAGGTTTCTTTGCATTGTTTAATGATTTGGTTCACTCGGATTGGTGTTTGGACGGCAGTGTTGGTCTGGGACTGGTCAGGGTCCCGGCTGAGTAGGAGTACTTAGTTTCAGTAGCAGCTGACTCAGGGGACTCTTTTCTGGGTTTAGCTCTTGGGTCTGGAAGGCTTTAAAATGAAGGGTGTCTGGGGAGCTAGTTTTGAGGTGATTTAGGAATTTTAGTGCTCGTTTTTGGATGTTTATTATCAGTGGGTATCTGCCTAGTTCGGCTCTGCATGCATTTGTTGGTGTTTTCCTTTGGGTGCGAAGGATGCTTCGGCAAAATTCTGCATGTAGGGCTTCTATTGTGTGTTTTTCCCATTTAGTGTAGCTATGGTGATTTAGCGGGCCCCATACTTCACTACCGTACAGCGCAATGGGCAGGATTATGCTGTCAAATATTTTTAGCCAGATTTTGATTGGGATTTGGATGTTGTAGAATTTTCTTTTTATTGCATATAGGGCTCTTCGGGCTTTTTCTTTTAGTGCATTCACTGCTATGCTGAAGCTCCCTGATGCTGTAATGGTTAGACCAAGGTAAGTGTAGCTCATAGTGTGTCCTATGATGGTATCACTGAGAGTAAACTGGTATTTGTTTTCCTGACACCTGGGCCTTTTTTGAAAAATCATGATGTTGGTTTTCTTTAGATTTACTGTTAGAGCCCAGTTTTGGCAGTATTTGTCGAGTAGGTCTAGTTGTTGCTGTAATCCCTGTTCTGTGGGAGACAGCAGAACCAGGTCGTCCGCATAGAACAGGGATTTCACT